>NC_066584.1:190994235-191297559 GCF_024323335.1 Lathyrus oleraceus | reverse complement strand
CCTTTTCCTTGTTTGGACTTTTCATCAGATTTTGTTCTTCTTCCAACATCATTGGACCTACTCATGTCAAATGAGTTGTTCTTGACATTAGAATTTGACCTTGCATCCATCTTTTTCAGGAGTTTGTTGAACTGTCTCCCCAGTAACGCTACATCCTTTGCCAGATCTTCATCAATATCTTGACCACTTTCTTCCTCTTTCTGTTCAGTGTTTGACAAGAAGGCTATGCTTTTAATTTTCTTTTCAGATCCATCACTCATTCCCAACTCAAATGTTTGGAGCGATCCAATTAGCTCCTCCACTCTCATATTACAGATGTCTTGAGATTCTTCTATGGCTGTCACTTTCATGGAAAATCTCTTGGGAAGTGACCTGAGAATTTTCCTCACTAGTTTTGCATCTGACATCTTCTCACCCAGGGCTTCCGAGGCATTAGCAATTTCAAGGATATTCATATGAAAGTCATGAATATTTTCATCTTCTTTCATCCTCAAATTTTCAAACTTGGTAGTAAGCAGCTGCAATCTAGACATATTTACTCTAGAGGTACCTTCATGAGTGGTTTTGAGAATATTCCAAGCATCTTTAGCCACCTCACAGTTGTTCACCAGTCTGAAGATGTTCTTATCAACCCCATTGAATATAGCACTCAATGCTTTAGGTTTTCCAAGAGTTAGTTCATCCTCCTCCTTGGTCCATTGTTCCTCAGCCTTCTTATCAGTTATAACTTCTCCTTCCTTAGTAATAACGAGATGTTCCCAGCCTGTTAGAACAGCCTTCCAAGCCTTATTATCCAAAGATTTCCGGAAGGCTACCATTCGAGGTTTTCAGTAGTTATAGTTAGATACATCCAGAATTGGTGGTCTGTGAACAGATCCTCCGTCTTTATTCATAGTACCAGAAAGTAACGTCCCAAGATCTCACCCAGAACCACAGCAAGATGCCTGCTCTGATACTAATTGAAATTCTGGTATCAGATATGAGATATCGAAGGTAATGTCACGACACTAATATCTGAACAATATAAACAGGAATAAAGATAAAGAACAATGGTACAAGTGACATAACCAATTGTTAACCCAGTTCGGTGCAAACACACCTACGTCTGGGGGCTACCAAGCCAGGAAGGAAATCCACTAAACAAAATTAGTTCAAAGACTCTCAATAAACAACTTCAAGTTACAGTCTTTTCACCTAATCTCAACCCGTGTGACTTCTATCTAAGAACTCTTAGATAAGAGACCCTACTCACTCCCCCTCAATCACAACAGTGATGTAGAAACAAATATTACAAATAAAGAAGACACTCTTCAAGAACACATACTTGATCTTGCTTAAAAGCTTCAACAAAGTAAACACACACTCATGCTTCAAAGCTTAGAGTGGACAAATTACAACACAAAAGTCAGTCCAATTCAATCATCAATAGGATGAATGAATGACTCACAATACACAAGCACACACAAGACTAAAACCCATATTCTCTCTCACTATTTCGTTTGTTTTCTTGTGTGTTAAAACCAGATTTTCCACGCCCTTTAAATAGACGCTTTTGAATGGAATTGGACATCATAAAACCCTAAATCTATTTTCCTTTTGTATCTTCTTAACAGCTGATCATATCTTATTGGAAAATAAATAAATATGGTTTTAATTACTGCTTGAATGACGCGTTTAATCTCCACAAAAATCACACATAGATTAGCATGAAAAGCACAACCACAAAATACATAACATTTAGACTGAATGTTCTGTATACACATGTCTTGAGATCGGGTGTGACATCTCAGCTAAATCCTGCACAACCATATTTAAACACCCTATAGGAAACTGAACTCTCATGTCACGACAACACTTGTGACAACTTGTGAAAATTCTAGGTTTTACCAAAATTGTTGCCAACACATAGAACCAACAGTCATGATTCCTTAACACCGAGAACTCAACCAAATATTTTGTGATAGATGTTGTCAAAGGAGAATTTTATCAAGTTTGATAGCCACAACTTAGCCAATGGGATTCTTTTGGACGATTAATGAATCGTTCTAGCATAATTTTTGGGCACTCATCTTAAAATCAATAGTTGTTGACGTGTGGCAGAATTTGTTTGAGTAGTTTGAAAGCATGGAGAAAGAGGTTTTTCCCCTCTGTGGCTCATCTTGACCGAATCTGTTGGGTCTATGAAAATGTTCACCATGAAAGTGAGTTTGAGATAGCTTGACATGAGACGATATCAAGATGGCTTGACCCAATGTTTGAATACCGCAATGATCTAACCCTGACTAACCAAGACTCGGAATGGTAGACTTATGATTGTATGTCCTTAGATAGTTGGACTCAATGAGCTTCTGAGGTGGCTTGCCCCAGTCTGAGTCTTGAAGCAAATTACTCTTGACTAAATGACCCTTGGGGTGATTGGCTCGGATCGACTGATAATCAAAGTGATTTCCCATGACTAGATTTCTTTCACTTTATCAATTTCCTCAACTATATATTGTTGCAAATAAGATTGTTCATTCAAAAAATGGTAATTTTAATGCAGTGCTTATGCAAAAATTTGAAATCAACATTTATTGATATGAATGGGTGAAATATAGTGAGTGAGTCAATGGTAAGAACACAATGATGATCTAGTCACTCACAGTGTGCAAGATGATGTGATCAAATGATTAACAAAGATCGTTTGGAGCCAGGTTAACACAACCTTGCTGTTACATGCTTTCAAAATAGACTCTACCTCAATTAGGTATTTTAAGGATTGTAACGTGGTATGGTTCACGGTTTTTTGAAACAAAAGGATATAAGGCTCAAAATTTATTTTTTACCCACCCCTTCTTCTTGATGATCTCCAGTTTCTATGTTCAGTTAATTCAATACCCGCATTCGACTTCGAAGGTGTGAAAGTGAAAATGAGGATTCAAAATGAGATTTTCTTGAAATGGTTGTCACCTTATTTTGTTTTTCTTGAGGATTTAATGACCTCTTTTGAATTATTTATTTTATCCCTAATTTTTCCTGGACCGTTTCTTTAAAGCTTTCGGTCCACCGGGATGCCCTAACTTTTGCCTAAGTCATTTTGTGGTATTTGACTTAGCGGACTTTTTTCTTTTTTTTTTAAACGTGTTGACTGCCACATTATTGGTGGATGAGGATCAACCAACACTAATTTTAGCTTTTCTCAACTTCTTCGACACTTCAACATGTGCATGAAGGATAACATGTGGTTGAACCTAATTGGAGGGTGTACATATGGAAGAATTTTTTTGAAAGATCGAATGTACGGTCAAACTATCTGAACACAACTACCCTGCCCCAGGTTAAGATTAAGGGTTTTAGATCCGAAATAAACACCAACTTCTAGGCACAAAATGGTTGACTAGGGATTAACTCCTTATCTCTTTAGTGTTTGGGGATTTGAAACAATGTCTTACATCATCGACAAGGTTTTACTCAAAAGCATACAACAACAATTTCAGGTGTTTCGTTTTCATCATCCTCCTTCCAATCTTTGTTAACACAACAGTTTGATAAACAAAAGTGAATGAGAGGAGTATTTTTGTTTTTAACATGAATGAAAAACGAGTGAATACGAATGGATTAATTCAAAAGATGCATAAATATTTCATTAATCTTACTAATTCAAAGAAAACAACAATGCTTAAAAGCAATTAACAATCAACATGCGAGGAAACTACAAAAGAAATGCTGAAACAACCAAATGATTACCAGCTTTAGGGAATGACTTCTTCAAACTTGATCCATTAACTTATGGGGACACCCCTTGAGATCTTCGCACTTATCCGGTCGATGGGTTAACGTTTACCACCAAGCTTTCTTCTTGAAAGGCTATGTACCCATTCTCAATCAGCTGTTGTACTTTGGCTTTGAAAGCGTTACAGTCTTCAGTCGAATGCCTTTCTGATCCAGAATGATAACCACATTGCACATTTGGGTCATACCCGGGTGGGTAAGGTTGTGGAACTGGCTTGAGAGACTTGGGAACCACCAACGATTTTTGAATCAGCGGCTGCAGAAGTTGGCTATATGTCATGGGGATTGGATGACGAGGAGCATTTCTTCTTTCCAAGTTATTTTGAGGCCTAGGCTGATTTTGATGTTGATTTCGATATCTCGGGCCTTGGGCTCGTTGATTTGGATGAGAAGTAAACTAGGATTGTTTGTAATGAAGATCAAAAGGTTGTGGTTGTTGGCATGACACTTTGGGCATTACTAACTGCTTATTTTCAGCCACTTGAAGGTTGGGATCAACAAACTTTTTGATATTGGCACGACGATCTTCAAACTCTTTTCCTTCAATCTTATCATTAGACGCAATCCTCTTGGATCCACTACTCACTTCTCTTTTTCTTTCGTTGGTATGGGTCGTGACATTGGAAATCCAAGGCGATATCTCAATGCTCTTACCAGGAAATGATGATATCTCATTAGCCACATCCTTGACCTCTTCCTTGTGGTACAAAACCTTGAGGGGTTTCAGGGGTCCTTTCCCTTTCTCATTACCTGGCCCAGAAATCAAGATATATGTACATGAGCCTTCCTCCTTGAGTGTTGGTGACCTAATGTCAATCAATCTTTGCAGCTTGAGCTTAAAACTCTTGCATTCCTAAATGGAGTGCCCCATTGTTATAGTATGGTATCCGCACTTGACCTTCGAGTGATCTTCTTCAAAGAATAAGCTCTTTTTGTTAATCAGTTCTCGTACCACTGCCCCTTTATGGAATTCACATGTTGCTTTTGGATTGTATCATGGCAGGTATGGTGATGTAGGTGTGAGAGCTCGAGGGATCACCAAAGCATTCTGGATCAGTTGTGGGTAGAGCTTGCTTTATGGCATCGGAATCGGGTCATTGTGATTTTTGTTCCCCTTGTTCTGATTCTGATTTTTGTTCCGAATCTGACTTCGATGATATTGAGGAGGAATAGCCACATGATATTGATGATGACATCTTGAGGGAGGGTCATATGCCGGTAGATGAGGAGTTGTCACATAGAATTTCCCTTGACTTGGGGTAACACCTGATGGATATGGAGTAGTAACTCCCTTCGTTACTGCAATGGGTATGGGATAACCCTCTTTTCTCAATAAGGCTTAGAGGGTTTCCACGACCCATCCTATTTGGCTCTTCAAAATATTGAGTTCCTCCTGAAATGCTTCTTGACTTTTTCTTAACTCGTCCATCATCTCTTGAGACATGGTTCTTTGTTCTAAACGCGTGTCAGGAATCACTTTGCTGATCATGGACAAAGGATAAATGAGTTTTCTGTATTTTGTCTGGAAAATGACATGCATTATGATGAGATGCGGATGCAATGGAATGTGAATGAATGCAATGCAAGCCATGCATATTTGTTTTTTCCTCGATACATTGGTTCAAAAGTTTGAGGTACTGATGAATCTGATTACTTGTCAGGCATCAACTCCATCCAAAGAATCTACCCTAAGTGAGGTTCTCACATTGATCCAATGAGAAATTCATCTCACAGACCCACAATACGCAACCATCTTTCCTAGTTGGCCAAAGGATTAAGGTTCTACTAATGGTCCTCAGAGTCATGGATCCATTAGAAAATATCGAAGCTTACGGCAACTTACTTGCCGAGCGATAACATCCTCCCAAGGATCTACTCTAAGTAAGGTTCTCCCACTGACCCAACGAGAAATTCATCTCGCGGACCCGCACTACTCAACCTCATCCTATCTTATATTTTGACTCGAGACTCGGGAAAAAAGTCTTTCCCTCAAGGTTTGCAATCAGAGTATCCAAGTACCAAAGCATAATGGAACCAATACAACTGATTATATTTTATGACAATAAAGATATTAAAAGAAATAAAGAAAAGCCACACAAGTAAACAAACAAAGGCACACAAATGACCTAACTAGGCTTGACTCACATAGGGAGTTGTCCCTAGCAGAGTCTCCATCTGTCGCACCTCGAAAAATGAGAACACGACTTAAGCGAAATGCGATCGCACGCTCGCATGATGGACTGAATAGAGTCGCCACCGAACTTTATTTATTCCTAAAAAGGAAAGGGGAAATATCGATAAAACCCAAGAAATAATGACAATGATTATGGTCGTCGCAACCAAATCAGGGTTCGGGAGTCGATTACGCAAGGGGAAGGTATTATCACCCCTCACGTCTGTTGTACTCAACGGGAGCCATTAGTTTAATTGTGCGCGTTAGTGTTAGCTTGAAATGTTAGGTTTCTCAAATTATTATGAGGGAAAGAATAATAGGATCAGAATAAAAGAGAAGATGTTGAAATGTTAGGCTGATAAAAAAAAAGTGGCCAAAAAATTATTTGAAAAATAAATCGAGCATGCCAGATTAAACTACATAAAAGATAGATTCATAAAGATGATGTCGTAAAGCTTGATTTTAAAATTCTTCGTCCACTGATTTGACGCACATTTGACAATTAATTCAACCGGTTTTCCTGTAGATCCTAAAACTTATTCTGGCTGACATTTTAGGCATTATGCGACATGGAATGCATGTTATGGTATGCAAAGATGAAACAACTATGATGGATGTATTGAATTGGTGATTCAGGGTCAAAATCGGGGTGTGATAGAAGGTATTTTCTATTAAGAGGGTAAAGATCCCTAACATTTGAAGCAGAAGATTATGCATGCTTGGCATAATGTGCACAGGAAAGGAAGATCCGAGCTTGGTCCGTGCAATTGTGTAGCTTTGAAAGCTTTATTCTTTGGGTAAAGAAGAGAGCTTTGGAGTTGAAGATGCCTTATCCTTGAGAAAAACCTATGTCTATGTGTCGCAACCACGCGAAAAAAACAAACAACCGGCGAAAAAAGAAACAAAAGAGTCGCCACCGTTCGTTATTTATCCCAGAGGAGGGAAAGGAAACGATCGGAGAAAACATGAAGAGAAGGAAAAGACAAGGTCTCGCAACCAAATCTAGGGTTCGGGAGTCGATTATGCGAAGGGAAGGTATTAACACCCCTACGCATCCGTAGTACTCTACGGGATCCACTCTTGTTGTTCTAGTCTAAAGGGTGTAGGTATATCTAAAGTGCTATCTGCCAAAGGAAGGTCAAAATAAAATGACTCGCAAGGATGTTGCCTCCACTGCCTATGTATCTCACCAGAATATGAAAATCAGAGTCTTCGTAGCTCGGCTACCTATGGGTTAAAGAGAAGTGTGCTCGGTAAGACATCGCGTCTTATGCCTACGTATCTCATCTGGAATGAGAATTAGAGCAAAACGTAGTTCAGCTAACTACGGGAACAAGGCTCTCGATTGCAACTAGGGCAAGAGAAAGGGAAGGTCTCGATTGCAACGAGGGCGAGAGAAAAGAATCGTAACAAGGGCGAAAGCAAACAAGGATTAGTTGTTAGTCGTCAGTCAAACTCGGCAAGACATCGCATCTCGTGCCTACGTATCTCATTTGAACGTGAGAATCAGAGTTGTCGTAGTTCGGCTAACTAGGGGTTAAGGATTTCCATCTGAACATGGACTTACAAAAGAGGACACCAGCTGTGTCAAAGGAAAGTGGGAAATGTGTTCAACGTCCTAGCAATAGGTGTCGCAGCTCGCTGAATCGAGTCTTAGGCAGTTACCTCTTTGCAATAGAACGGATTGAGATGCCACAAGATCGGAGACGCACGAAAGGTCTAAAAGTGGGGAAGCTCTGCCCTAGAGTTGTCATGCAATATGGACCTATGTGTTAGGACTTACAGAGGGGAACATCTACCTAATGTTAGCATGCACAGAATAAGGGAATTCTACCTATGTTATCATACAAAGGGTTCTACCTAATGGGTGCTACCTAAACGGAACAAGAGTCGACGGATGGAGCAAGGAGAGGAGCCACGGATAAGGGTAGATGGCGATGCTTGAGGCAATCGACTTACAGGTAGATGACGATGCATGAAGCAATCGACTTACAGGTAGATGGCGATGCATGAAGCGATCGACTTACAAGAGGATGGATGAATACATGCTGGTTCTGTTATGTTTTGAAAATGATTACTCGACGTTGGTGTAAGACCCTAATTTTGTCCCTAAGATCCCTCATGGCATCATAACATTGCATTTGCATAGCCTCAAGGATCATTAGCATCTTGGTTCCCTTTGTCTTTGGGAGGGACTTCTTGTGAGTGGTTTGAGATCACCAAGCATGCTTGAATTATATATCATTGCTTTTATTATTTTGTTTACTAACTAAAAGCACAAAAATATGTCACTGATATCTTTTGTTTGTAGCTATAGCAATCACAAGGGTCAAGAGCTTCAAGGAGATCCTTTGTGCAATGATAAGGTCAGGAGAAGATGATAGCAAGCATGGTAATGGTTCCCAAAGATCTCATACATCAAATATGCCTCCCTAGCATCTCAATTCATAATGTTGATCAAAGCAAGTCAAAGAGTTTGAGGTTTGTGCCCCAAGGAAACCTTAATTCATCTGTGTACCACAATGCGTTGCCCTTGAAGCAACCTCAGTCCATGGTCAAATACAATCAAGGGAAGTTCTTTAATTCATCATTTCATGCATATTTGAACTTGTTTGAGTGTTCTCAATCATCAATTCATCAAGATATGAGTCATGGACTTGAGAAGTTGATCAGTCAATTCATCTGACTATTTTGAAATGCACTGAGACCTAACTTTTTATGTGTTGGTCAAATGGAGATGGTTCCAAAATCAAAACTGTTCTGAAGAACAATATGATCAACTTTCATGTTCATCAAAAATTTATTTGAAGCTTGGAAGGCCATCTCCCATTCCAAGACATTATAGGTCATTTTGACTGAAACCCTAATTTTAGGTCAACTTCCCATGGACATAACTCATTCATTTTTTATGATTTTTAGGTGGGATCAAATGCATTGGAAATTTTACGATGTCTACTTCAAATGTTATGTTGAACAAAATTTCAAAATCTCAAAGGATATACATGTGATAATGCAAGACATTATAGGTCATTTTGGGCCAAATGCATTAAAAGGCAAAAAAATCCAACTTCAAGTGCCCATAACGCTTTCATCAAAAATCCAAATGTTGCAAACTTTAAGTCCATTTTGATTGTCTTGAGAAGATATACAACTTTGATGTTGGAGGTTTTTCCATTTGAGGGGTGCATCATCAAAACAGAGGGGCTTGAACATTGGCCAAATTTGGAAACCTTGCCTTGACATGTTTTGCACATTACACTTTAAACTCAAAATTCACCAATTTCCACACTTCAAATGGATTTTTGCCCAACATAACAATTGTTCCTTATATCAAGGCCTTTCCAACCATTACCCACATGCTTATGTTTGGATTTTCTAATTAGCATTTTCGAAGAGGTGAATGTTTAGGTTCAATTATGGAATTCACATCATAACTTCATGCACAAGCCAATGCAGCTCCAATCACACGTCCAAACCATTTGCATTTGAGTTCAGCTTGCATTTTCATCCATTTTTGGGCTTTGCACGTGCCTGTACAAGCCCATGCATGAGAAGTTCAAGTTCCATGCACACGAATTTTCTCCTTGCTTGCATCAGCTCAACTATAAATGACATGCTCCTCTTCATTCAATTCTTAACCTAATCGGGCCTAAGATGCTGCACAACTGAATCCATAACCATTACCAAAGAAGCTATTTCAATTTTTCTTCAAATTTTTCTTCAAATTTTTCAGATCCAAAATTCAACTACATCTGGTTGAATCCTTAGATCTAAAGCTTCTAAACCTTCATCCTTCAGCTCATTGACCTTCTGTTTTGGCAAAGAAAGCAAGGAATCAAGCTCAAGTTTCCAGAAATCAAGGTTCTTCTTCAACTGGTTTTTTCTTCGAAACTCATCATATATTGACCTATTTGCTTGGATCTTGTGTTGGCTGAAGTCCTCTCAACAGAGGTATCATGACTGTGCATTTAATTTTTGAAATCCATTAAGTTCATGATGAACACCACAGAACTTACATCTCTGATTTCTCTCAATATAGAGATTTAGAGTGGAATTGAGTGGCACAGGGATGATGTACATCATCCCAGCTTTCCAAAGATGTATGGATCGTGCATTTTAATTGAGTTTTAAAAACCTGCAAATTCTGGACCTCGTCGGAGCTTGCCGGAGAAGACGGTGGTGTACACCACCGTCCACCTCTCTAGTTTCAATCTAGGCCGTTGATGATGATTTCCAGAATGAATCAGGGCCTTCCATTGTTATGACTTTATTTAATTCCATGTGTGGCTCAGTTGACTTGGTCCTCTGATGCGCGCGCATGCCATTGCCCTCAGATCTTCCACGTCATTTAATGAAAGGCGATCCAACGCGCCAGGATTTTTAGCAATTTACAATTTTCTAATTTTATTTTCTTTATTTCCTTTTATTTCAAAAATTCATATCTCTCTCATTTTTAATCCAAAAATTATGGGACCAATTGCATTAGCCTCTAAATAATTTCTAGTTTCTTAAAATGATTTTTAATATTTTTTATTTTGTCATTTGATATTTTTTATGAATTTTCTTTTTTCTAGTTGTTTTTAATTCATTTTAATTAGTTTTTGATATTCAAAAAATACAAAAATATTTTCCTAACCTATTTGGATGATGATGGATCTATGAAAAATATTCTTATCAATTTTTTTATTGATTTGAGATTTATTTGAGATTTTAGTTCAATTAGGTTATTTTTATTCATTTTTAATTGATTAAAAATAGTTTCTGACTTTTACAAATGCTGAAATTTTTTGTCAAACTTTGTTTGACCTTGTTGAACCTGGGATAAATTACTTGGACCTTTCAAGGTTGATTTGAAGTAATTTTGAAGTTTGACCTTTCTTTTATTTTTTAATTCAAGTTTATTTTAATATTAAAAATGCCAAAAATATTATGCTTATTGTTTGATCTCCAATCTCCATCTCATTTCTGATTTCTTATTGTTTGACTTTGACTTTCAATGTCAATTGGTCAATACATATGGATTGGTACATCTTATTTCATCTTATGCACTTTTGATCTTTCCATTTCCTTATCCATTCTTCATCTTCTTCTTCTTTTTTCTTCTTCCTTTTTGATCAATGAGTTGAAGGTTGATAAGTTAATCTTCCTTGATTCAAATCTAATTCATCTTGATCAATTGGTCAAGTTAATGGCTTTGCATTAAGGATAAGTTGTTTTCTAAATCATGCAAAGGACTTAAACCAATACAAGATCAATTCTCTTTTTTCTTTTTGGCATGGCAAGTTGTTGGAACTTGGTTCACTAATCAAGACTTCTAACTTGTGTTATTGTCTACATCATTATTGACCGGCCTCAGATAGTTGTGACTTCTACATAAGTCCAATTACGATTTCTTAACATAGCGCTAAATTTTCCTTATGGCACACTAACTACTAACACTAACCATTAACAATTAACATTTACTTTTTGCTCTTTACTTTTATGCAATTTACTATTCTTGCACATATTACCCATTTGCTTTTCTCTTTGCTCACTTGAGCACATGTTTATGTTAATGCCATTTGCCTTTTGTAGCGGTGTATTCGTCACTTTATGATTTATTGATTAAATCAAAAGCAAAGCATACAAAGATAGAGTCGCCACCGCACTTCTATTTTTCCATAGGAATGGCTAGAAAGCGAACAAAAGCCTAAGAAGTTTTACACATAGAAAACTAATAAAAGGTCAGAGATCTGGGTAAGGCGGTAATTATGTTGTGGGAAGGTGTTAGGCACCCACAACATCCTAGGTACTCCTAGGGAACCTCTTTTCACGACTTGTTGTATCAGGTTATGGTTTATGAAATATTTATTGTGCAAACTTGATGGAAGAGATGAGAAAAGAATATACAAGTTAGTTATTTTTCTGTTTGGATGGATGAAACTCATTGCCTACGTACCTTTTCATGAAAGATAAGGATCAAAACACCGTAGTTCGGCTAAAAGATTTCAAAAAGTGAATGGATTGATTTTAAAACAAAAGCCTTAAGGTCTTTCATTATCAAAGGGAGAAAACTCGACCTGAACAACCACAAGTCCACCATGTGAGAATAGCTTCGACATACTAGAGGGGTTAACCCTGTTTTTCAGTATGGAAGTCTTACAATTCAATCACTAAGGACAAAAGGTGAGATTCACATCAACCACTAAGATAATTCAGATCTATGGCTAATGCATGAAAACTTGATTAAGAAGTGGACAAGGGCCACAAAAGCAATTGAGTGAGTGAAATTAACCATTTAGGAGTATTCACAAAAGATGGTCAAAAGTGACATTAAATTCAATTCAGAAGAAGTATTGTGAAAGTAAAGTGTGAAAATCAGAGGCTTAAGGCCTGGGTTTCTAGTTTTGAAAACAAGTGAAAATGTTTGCACAAAATTTTTCTGGTTTTGGGTTAAGGATGAAAACAAGGTTCAAAGTTATGCACAAAAGGGTTAAGGGAACACAGCCACAAAATAGGAATTGCTTTCACAAGATCATAGAAATGATCCAAGGAAGTTCCTTTGGAATAAGGCAACATAAAGCCAAAAGCAAGTAAAACATGGTATCAGAGATAGCCAAAATAAATGGAAATGAGATGCCAATAAATGGACTTATACTAGTCTCACAAAACAAAGATGGATACCAGATGCCAATCAATGGACTTATACTAGTCTCACAAAACAAAATGGATACCGGATGCCAATTAATGGACTTATACTAGTCTCACAAAGCAAAGAAAACATGGATACCAGATGCAAATCAATGGACTTACACTAGTCTCACAAAGCAAAGAAAACAAATGCAATAAGCAAGAGGAAACAAGTTGCCAATAAATGGTCTTACACTCGACTCCAAGGAAATGGAATGCCAATAAATGGTCTTAGTTCCAACTCCTACCAGATCACAGGAAACAAATGCCAATCAATGGACTTACAATTGACTCCTCAATGGACAAAACCAAATGTCACAAAGTATGAACAATGATCATGAAATGATATACAATTAATGTTCAAAGATGAAAACAATGCACAGAGGCACACACCAACAATTATGCACAGATGGACAAATAAGCAAACAAACAGTCAATTATCACACACTATACACAACCAAGGGGCTCAAGCAAGGCT
This sequence comes from Lathyrus oleraceus, assembly GCF_024323335.1. Taxonomy (NCBI): domain Eukaryota; kingdom Viridiplantae; phylum Streptophyta; class Magnoliopsida; order Fabales; family Fabaceae; genus Lathyrus; species Lathyrus oleraceus. The sequence goes on along the minus strand of NC_066584.1, from coordinate 191,284,468 downwards.
GGGCTTTAGTCAAGGGGTCATATCGACCTTGACAAACAAGCCAAATACTGGAATGGGTAGTCAGGCTCTTAACCTCTAACATTGAGAGTTAGGGTGAGCAGATGAAATGGAGATGAGGGTTATGCCTCATAGCTCTTAACCCGGGCCTGGGTGAGCTTGAATCAATAGAATGTGTGGGTGTCCAGAATGGGGAACTCTATTCCACAATGACAAACTCTATGTACAAGATTTTTGGGTTTTTATTCAAAGTGCATTAACACATGGTGTGAGCAAGATGAATGACACAACTGAATAGCAGGGGATGGATTACACATCCCTTTTATCTGCCAATTGCCTCTTAAGAGGACTTAACCTGCTTGGTACAACATTAAACAAACAAAGACATGGCCTCTTAAGGAGGGCTTCAGACAGGTGCCTGCCAAAATAACATGACAGATCTTGCTTAACAATCAACTTCCATTCTTCAGTTCTTGAGCTTGCACCACACAATTCTTGGCCAAATTCTGCAATTGAGAGCTTGATCCGCACCAAATCCAAGTCACAGAACCAGAATATGCAATAAAATGGCAAGGTTATGTGAAGAAAAATTGAATTATGATTGAGAGAAAATTTTGGAGGGAGATGAAAACTAGATCTAAAAATGGTGAAATGATGAAGCTAACCTGAAATTCTGTTAGGATTTAGTACTTATATGCTCTCTTAATCACATTTGCTAATCCACACTTAATTTGGTTAATTGAAATTAGGCAAAATAAGGTGTTTTGGCAAAATATGAAAATTGGTGGTGCATGGAGTAATCCCACGTGAACAGTGCCATGTACATGGTCAAAGTCACTCAAAATCATTTCACAAGCAAAAATGCATTGGTATTTTGTCCATACAATGCACCAACTTTAAATTTTCAAATTTCCCTCCAAAAAAGGCATGGAATAGCAAATGATCATATGATGGAAATTCATGCAATGTGATGAATGGTTTGGAAATTTCATGTCATGAGAAGAAAAATGCAAGAAGAAGCACTCATTTTGGAGTTATGAGTCAAAAGTTATGGCCTTTTGAAGTTCCATGTGTAGCGGTGTATTCGTCGCTATATGATCTATCAATTAAATCATAAGCTAAGGGATACATTGAAATTTCGAGTCGCCACCGCACTTTTATTTATCCAAAGGACTGGCTAAAAAGCGAACAAAAGCCTAAGAAGTTTTACACGTAGAAAACTAATAAAAGATCAGAGATTCCAGGTAAGGGGTAAGTTACGCAATAGGAAGGTGTTAGGCACCCACTACGTCCTAGGTACTCCTAGGGAGCCCTTTTCACATTTATTGTAAAAGATTGTTATTTGTTAAGACATATGCATTGTGCAAACATGAGTGAGATGATGAGGAAAGAATGTACAAGTTTTATTGGGTTTGAGCGGATGAACCCGCTGCTTACGTACCTTCCATCAAAGGTAAGGATCAAAACGCCGTAGTTCGGCTAAAAGATTTCCAAAAGTTGGTGGATTCAGTTTTAAACACAAGCACTGAGGCTTTTCATTATCAATGGGAGAACACTCGACCAGAAACAACATCCACCATGCGAGGATAGCTTCGACGTACGAGAGGGGTTAGCCCTGTTTTAAGTACGGAAGTCTTACTGTCGACTCACTAAGGATAGGCAAGATTTACATCAACCACAATGATAATTGAAACCTATGGCTAATGCAAGAAAAGATTAATGGACAAAGCCAAAACAAGTGAGTGAGTGAAGTTAATTGATTGTGATTATGAAAAGTGAAGTCAAAGTATGATTAAGATTAATTCAAATAAGTATTATGAAAATGGAGTTTGAAAAAAGTCAAGGACTTGAGTCCAGGTTTTTAGTTAGAAAACATGAAGATGTTTGCACAACACTTATGTCAAGTTTGAAAGATAAAGTGTGAAAAGGTTTAGGACCTAATGAATGATGAATGGATGAGAATGGATAGTAAAACTTCTTAGAAGGTTCACTTCTTGAAATCATATAGAGGATGATTCAAGTGTGTCCTTTGGAATAGCAATTAATAATAACAAACAAACAAAGCAAGCAAAAGCGGATATCGGATGCCAATCACTGGTCTTATACCAATCTCCTAAAACAAAATGGGATGTCAGAAGCCACTCAATGGACTTACACCAATCTCCTCAAACAAAGGAATAAAAGGCGGATACCGGATACCAATAGATGGATTTACACCAGTCTCCTAAAACAGAACAGGATATCAGAAGCCACTCAATGGTCTTACACTAATCTCCTCAAAAGAAAACAAAGAAATGAAAATATGGAAAGTCAACTGCCAATCTATCTGGACTTAGGTTAACTCCACAGATGCTCATAGGAATACCAATGCCACGTTGCAGGGACTTACAGTGGATCCTCACATACAAGAACAAAAGCAACAAATGATCACAGGAAAGCAAATGCCAACTCGTGGGTCTTACAATTGCATCCTCTCATAAACAGATAAAATAAAACAGTAGATGTCAGATGCCAACTTGTGGGACTTACTCTGACATACACAGTATGATCCTAGGAAAACAAATGCCAACTCGTGGGACTTACAATTGTATCCTCACATACAAACAAATCAAGCAAAGATAAGATGAGTGGCCAATGTGATGGTCTTATACTCACTTCCATATCATAGGAACAAATGCCAACTTGTGGGACTTACAATTGTCCTCAATGGGTAAACAACAATAATGATGTCAAACAGACAAAAGAGATACTCATGCATTAATGGCAATTGATGATGATAAATGCATAACATACAGGCAAGCAAGTGCATATGAAGCAATCAAACAATCAATGAGAATCAAACAGCACACTCTATAGCCAAACAAGGGGGCTCACACAAGAGGGTTTGACTTTGAAAGTCCACTGTAATAGGTGAAGGTCGCTCTTAACCTTGCCATTGAGAGGCTAAGGTGAAGCAGATGAAGAGGAGATGAGGGGTGTGCCTCATTGCTTCTATCTCAGATCAGAGAGAGCATCAAAGAAAGTGTGGGAGTTCAGAAAGTAGGAACTCTCTCCACATTATTGACTCGATTAGATCTTGGGTATTTATCTCAATGCTTCAACCATGTAATGGGAGCAAAGAGAGGACACACTGAATAGTGGGGGATAGATTGCTTATCCCTACCTTCCACCAATTGCCTCAAATGAGGACTTTTCCTGCTTGGGACAAAATTAAACACACACAGGCATTGCCTCTTAAGGAGGACTTCAGACAGTTTGCCCGGTCAAATAACAGACCGGGTCTCCAGACTACATGAAGAAGAAAGGTTTATACCTCAAAGCAAATGCTAAAAAAGCAAAGCAAGCAAGTTCAAAGAACTTAAGCAACTAAAGTACCTGAAAAAGTCAAACTCATTAGTAAACAAGTCAACAATCAAAATCAAAAGAAAATGAATCAATAGTCAACCACAGAGGGACCAATTGTGCAAGGCACAAAGACTCAAGTACATGAGTCAACCTACAAAACAAGGGTTAGCACATTAAACAATCAAACTAAAACACATTTGAATGATCCTCAAGGCATTGGTGCTTAACCTGAAACAGATGAACTCAACATAAGCTTAGAAGACCACTAGGACTAGCCTAGGGTCAAAGATGAAAGAAAAAGTCAAGGCAGCAAGGAAAAGTCAACCCAAACCAAGTCTAAACATTCAAGAAGCATTCTCAATTGGATTCATAATTATATCATGCATCATGGTCATTTCATATGCAAAAGGATGCAAAGCATGGCAAGAGAAGCATACAAAAGTCAACAGCAAAGACTTCATTCAAAAGTCAACTCAAACAATCTCAAAAATTATGAAATAAATCACACTCAATCCTAACATCTAACATGGTAAGCATGTAAAGTTTCATGGCATTTGGATGAGAGGAAGTCAGTCAAGTAAAATCATGAAGTCAAATCAAATTCAAGTAAGCATGGTGAAAGTCAACAAACATGGGTCAACTTCAAAAAATCATATCAATTTGAAAACAGAAGAGAAATGAATGAGATTAACACCAATGCAAAGCTTGAGATGTCTAGTTATCACATATGAAATTTCATGGTCATACAATAAGATTTGAGAATTTCACAAAAGATTTGGCAACATGTATCACATAAAGTCAACAAATGAACAAGCATGGAAGAAAATTCTCAATCAAATGGAAAACAGCAAGATTAATTCCAGGAAAATTCATACACAAACTAGACATGTGGAGGATGGTTCATGCAAAATTTGGGGTCAATTGGATAAGAGGAAGCATGTGAACAAAAATTGGGAAAATACATGATCATGATATAGCACCAAATGTAACACATAACTTCAAAAATTCAAAGCTCACAAACCACAAATTGGAAATGCATAAAGTCTATATGGAAACAAAGGCCAATGTGTCTAGTTTCACCACAAAAGGTTTCAAAGGCATTGGATATAACATGAGTATTTCACAATTGAAATGGCACAATGTATCATTTTGGCATACATGTTGGGAAATCAATTATCATTTAAAATCCAGCCACTGAAAAATTAATTAAAATTCACAATAAAATAGAGGACACATTCATGAGTTTAATGCAAAAAATCTCACAATTTTTGGAGTTGAAATGAATTAAAAATGAATTATGGAAGTTGAGACATAATTGGAGCAAAACATGAACAAGATAGCATAGCATAAGGTCAAACAGGTGGTCAACGATGGCAGTTTTGTAATATCTGCAGTCACTTATTGAAGTGTTGCGTTTTGGGCAAGGCAAGGAAATGTTCCTATTGGCTCCCAGCCAATGGAACAGTAAACACACCAATGAAATTTCACATTTTCTGTTTTTAGAAACCCTTAGGGTTTATGCAGCCAAGGCATCTCAACATTTTCAAACAAAATCATGAACAACAAATGTAAACAGTACCAGCAAACAAACAATGGCCATGCAACATTAACCAATCCACAGAACAAACATAATCCAAGGGAGAATTCTGGAAATGCTTAGGGTTCTAGAACAACAGCATGGCATTGCAAGCAAAGTCATCATTAATCAAAATACAAACCTCATGGCAAGCAAAACATGGCAATGAAACAGTATGCTCATGCACATCTAAACAGCAACACACCAATACAACATTCAAGCAAAAGTCTGGACAGGATAAGTAGTTTAACAGCAGCATGTCATCATCTCCAACATTCATCAGTCAATCATCAACATGAACAACAACATTAACAAATAATTGTGGCCATGAAACATCTTCAACTAGCAACAAAACAATCATAACCATGGGAGTTTTTTTGGACAGATTCATGATTCAAGCATAACAGCAGGGCATTAGCAGCATCAAGTTCATATTTATGATTCATCAACATCAAAAAAAGTTTCAAACACAAACACACAACAGCATAGCATTCAGCAAGCAGTCAACAGCATACCACATAGCTCTCATGGATTTTCTAGGCATGGTTATAAGGTTCAAAACAACAGCACACAAAAACTCGACCAGCAATTACAACAGCATAGCATTTGGCAATGTTCTCATAGCAAGCAATCAACAGCATACAACACAGTCATATGGATTTCAGGGCAATGTTCATGGGGTTTCAACACTGCAGCAGGGTTTAATCAGCATGGCACCAATGTAATCCACGACCTAAAATTCAACCAAGCATCATACAATCATCGTGGTAATGAGATACATCATGCAATCATAAGCAACACTGGTGGCCAACACACATGCACATGTACAGGATTTCTGGAAAAAAAATATATTAAGCTTCAAGAACAGCAGTAACAACATCATCACCAAACATCAATCACCAAATCATGAACAACAACATCCACAATAAAACATGGCCATGAGCATTTATCATCATGCAACCCTAGCTAACAGCAAGACAACATAAGCATGAGGAATTTTTGGACAGAAATAGGGTTCAATACAACAGTGCATTCATCATTCAATGTTCAAACATGGAAATTTCGAAATGTCCAGAAATCCAAATCAAGCATACCACTAGCATCAACACACTTCAAGCATCACAAATATATCATCACTTTTCACTAAATCATTGTAGACAAGCCAAATCGAAGGAAAACATGTTTGGTCATGAAAATGAGAGTTCAGATTTCTCCATCATGGGAGCACCATTTTAAATGAAACAAAATGCATTGAAACCAGCATATAAGGATCTTTCATAAACACATTATGGCATGGCAAAAGGAGAAGGTCGATAACTTACTTGTTTTGGAAGAAAATCGAGCTGCAGTGTTGTTTTGGTGATTATGAATGCAAACAGATGAAGAGAATGTGTTGGAATGATGAATCCTTGGGGCCCTTTAGCTCAGCAAAGCTTGTAACCCTCCAAATCTCCTTTCACCATTGCTATGCTCTTTGAAAACAGACCAAGAAAAGGGCTGTGCAGATGAGGTTTAGTGGTTCCAAGGATCTCACAAAGATGCCTAGGTGAAGAAACAATCCAAGTTGTTCAAGGGTTTCTTGTGTTTCGAGCAGAAAATGCCAATATGCCAAATTGCAAGAATGAGGAGAATGCAGTTTTTCTGTGGTTTCCAAGTTGTGGCTAGGGTTGTGAATCATCAGAAAAATACTTTATATATGCTGTTTAATCTCCACTAATCAAATGGTAAGCTAGCTTAGTTTAAAATGGACCAATTGCAAATTTGCTAATTGTGTACAAATGGAAATGGTGGTGCAAAACTGTACCCGAGTTGGGCTTGGACAGGCTGTACACAGACCAGGTTTTTTGCTGTTTTGCATCTGTTTGTGGTTTACTAACATTGCCTTGCTCAAATGAAACTAATTGTACAATTTGCCAATTTGGAAAATGTGGAAAATGGAGGTGTATGTGCTGGTCGAATGGGCCTTCTAGCAGGCTGCCAATGATCATGTTTTTGCTGTTTGTGGCTGTACATGAGATGCTGTACTTGATTTGCTTTTTATGAAACCATTTGCCAAATTTTCAAGTTTTGCATTTTGGTCCAAAGTGATAGCATAATGGTAGTATGATGATGATTTAAGGCTTGAGACAAGTCACAAATGTGATTTAAAACATTTTCCAATTGGCAAAAATGAGAAAAAGTCCATAAATCAAAAAGTCAACTGTGAGTCAAACTTTGATTTTTAAAGGAATAGGTCCAAAAATGCCATTTTGAATGGTAGGGTTTTGGTGTATGAAATTTATATTTTTGGAAAGAGGATGAAAAATGTGGTTTGTAGGAAAAAACCCCACCAAATTTGGCCTTATGGTTTGAGAGATATGGCTCTGTGAAGTTCAAAAATTGGTGAAAATGATTTGATCATATCTTGACAACCACACATGGGATTTGAGAGTTCTTGGACTTTTTGAAAATGGGAGAACAAGACCTTCAACTTTCATGTTGGGCAAAAACTCATTTGAAGCTTGTATCATGATGCAAGTTGAGGATCAAGAAGTTTCTATTTTTGGCAGTTGAAATTACAGATCCACTTTCTATTTCTGGAAATTTTCTGATTGGCTTCAAATTCTTCCATGATGTTGATTGCCATGACACATGAGGCCTATTAGGACATGAATAAGCTCCTTCAAACCATTTCCATCCATCAGAACCAAAGAATCAACCACAGTTGACCAACTTTGACTTTTCTAGGGTTTTGGACTGACTGTGCACTTCTGATGAACTCCAAACCCTAATTCCTTGAGACCTTGACTTCAAATGATGTCCCAAGTTGTGTGAACTCTTGATTATTGATCATGGTGCCCAAATTTCACAAGAATGGCCACCATCCACTACTTTGACTGATTGTTGACTTTCTAGGGTTTTTGCCTGGCTATGCATTGACTGCTGACCTCTGAGCCTTCCACCCTTGACTTGAACACTTCAAAAAGACCCCCAAGGCATGTGAACTTGTTGGACAAACCCTAGGGCTCTGATTCCTTGAGAAATACCTTTGCTTGATTGATGGACTGATCTTCTGATCAGTTTGACCTAATTCTGGCTTGCTTGCTCTTGAGGCAACTGTGGACTATGCAAATGCTATGCAATGTACCAATGATATGCTATGACTTAATATGAAATGGTATGTATAATGATAGGTGCAAATTTGAGGTGCTACAGCTGCCCCTATTCAATCAGCTGGGAACCCGAACGGATGATAGCAGTGGCTGTCAGACTTTCAGGGTAAACAGGGATTGAATACAAAAGAACCGTAGAAATTTGCACCGACTGGATATAATACAAGAATGCCTGTCAGGATCGGCAAAGAAACAGTTGGAGAGAAAAATCCGTCTGGAACGGAAAAGAAATCGGCCTGAATACCGAAACAGAAACGTCGACCTGGATACCAAAATAAATGGTAACACAGGGATAACCAATGCCTGAGCGTCGTAAGTACATCGACCTGATCGTCGGAAACTTCTTCGGTCTGAACACCGGAAAAACATAAGTACATCGACCTGATCGTCGGAAACTTCTTCGGTCTGAACACCGGAAAAAACATAAGTACATCGACCTGATCGTCGGAAACTTCTTCGGTCTGATCACCGGAAAAACATAAGTACATCGACCTGATCGTCGGAAACTCCTTCGGTCTGAATACCGGAAAAACATAAGTGCATCGACCTGATCGTCGGAAACTCCTTCGGTCTGAATACCGGAAAAACATAAGTGCATCGACCTGATCGTCGGAAACTCCTTCGGTCTGAATACCGGAAAAACATAAGTGCATCGACCTGATCGTCGGAAACTTCTTCGGTCTGAATACCGGAAAAACATAAGTGCATCGACCTGATCGTCGGAAACTTCTTCGGTCTGAAAACCGGAAAATTGGCCTGAGTGCCATGAGTACATCGACCTGATCGTCGGAAACTCCTTCGGTCTGAAAACCGGAAAACATAAGTGCATCGACCTGATCGTCGGAAACTCCTTCGGTCTGAATACCGGAAAAACATAAGTGCATCGACCTGATCGTCGGAAACTTCTTCGGTCTGAAAACCGGAAAACATAAGTGCATCGACCTGATCGTCGGAAACTTCTTCGGTCTGAAAACCGGAAAACATAAGTGCATCGACCTGATCGTCGGAAACTTCTTCGGTCTGAAAACCGGAAAATTGGCCTGAGTGCCATGAGTACATCGACCTGATCGTCGGAAACTCCTTCGGTCTGAATACCGGAAAACACATGAGACATATTATCTATAGCCGTCAAAATGTAGATAATAAACTCGCATGGAAGATTATCCATAACCGGGTTGTAGGTTGTTAGATGGATAAACGACCGAAAAGAAAGGCATCGGGGTACCAAACTAGGTATGCAAAAGATGACCAATCAAAAGAGGATAAAGTTGCTAACTCGGAGCAAATATCCAAAAAGAAGGTGAAGACCCAATGGGGACAATACTGCTTGATCAAGGCAAGTATCCAAAGGGGAAAAGACCATTAATACCACAAAGAGGGGATTACATCTACCGGTTTGTAGGCAGAAAACCACGGAAAAGTAACCAGTCATCATCGGGATGAGCACAAAGGGTTAACTCCAACAAGGGGAGAACGTGGGATTTTACAACTACCAGCTAGTGGGTATAAAACCACAAAGATAGGACTTACAGCTACCGGTTTGTAGGTAGAGGCCAACAATTCCGCTGAGGATAAGATGAATGAGTGCCGGTTAGTGAGCGACTATTCATTTATGCCCCAAGGAAGCACAAGAGACAGCCAACAGGAAGCCAATTTAGGATCGATCCAAAAGGCAGACTGAAACAAGACTCATCCTAATGAGGAAAGAACTCAATAGGGAAAACCCATCCCATGTAGGGAGAGAACGGAAGCAACCGTCATCCACGAGGATGTATCTCAGTGGGGAAATGGTAGGAAAGGATAGACACTTTCTGCTTAAGGGGTAGACTCTATATGGAGAGATCAGACACGCCCACTTCTGTTAAGGGAATGGACCCAAGCTTGCAAAATGATGCCAACTTCGGGGAGTAACACTGCTGGGGATACTCACTCAACCAAGGAGTCACTTGTCGGGAACACTAACTTCCCAACCATGCTGATAAACCCAATTCTGAAGCCGATCCAATGGCGCGATGCTAAACTCTTTTCAACGATCCGACTTCGGCGGGCCACCACGGCCTTGGGCTAATGGACATATTTGCAACTTTGATGTATGAGTTTTTTAATGTCCTCTGACCATGATCGTGGGAATGCTATGCACTAATGATGCAATATGCTATGCTTGTCTAAATGATGTATGCATAAACACATATCTCCTCCAGAGACAACACCGGGGAACTCCAGGAACATTGCTGAGGATCTTACAACCACGTCAACTTCCACCCTGCCAGGGAAAGACAAACCTTGTTTGGGAGCATACAGACGACTTGTCAGGGATAATCAGGCGACCTCACTGGGGAAAGCCAACCAATCCACAAGTAGGATCGAATTCCGCTTGGGAAAATAACTGCTCCGCTGGGGGAAGATAAACCAAGCCAACCTTTGGGGAATAAGGCTCATACAAACCTCAGATAAAATAGACTATACCTTGGGGAATAACTGCTACTCCGCCGGGGACGACCCACAATGTTCACAAGTAGAAAAGACTCAACTGGAGATGTAGGTATCCGTCTGCCATGGACACCCGTCCAATCCACTGGTAGGGTAAACTCTGCTGGAGAGACCGATGCTTCGCTGGGGAAGGCTTACACAAACCCTAGTTAGGAGAACGATTCCGTCTGGGGAAAGCACTGTTGGGGAATGCTCACAGATGATGACCTTGCTGGGGAAAATGTTCACAGGTGACGACCTGCAAACTGGAACAAACAGATGCCCCAGGGAGTTCATGGACAAGATACGCTCAAGTGTCCTCAACATTCAAAATGATTTTCAAATGTTTTAATCTTCCTGCACGTCATTGTTTAGCCTTCATGTTTTTATGTGCAATGTTTATCAAAATTTTGGACGTTTTTGCAAACAAAACAGTAAAAGTAAAAACAAGAGAGCAATTTATCTGAATAACGACTTTTATTGATTGAAAGTGTGCCTGAAGAGGCAAATACATTGGGAAGCAATTCCTAGAAAGAGGTAATTGCGCACAAAAGGAAAATAAACTATCCTAATGGCAATGTGAACACGGCATCCACTGTTTCCCAACTCTGTTATAACTCATAGACCATCAGTTTCCTCCCAATTCCTTGCTTTCTGAGAAGAATGACTGGACCGATCACATCTGTCGAGATGGTAGCTGACGAAGCATGACGAAGTACAGATAACTCAGATTGTAGTCTTCGCTTTAATCCCTCTTTTGGCTGGATCGCCCTTTCGGGTTTTCAATCCACCGGGATACCCATTTTTGCCTAAGCCGCCCTTGCGGGTTTTCGACTTACCGGGTGTACAGTTTTTTCATTTTATCCCTAATTTTTGCCCGAACCTTTTCTTTCTGTTTTTTGGTTCGCCGGGATGCCCATTTTTGCCTGGACTCTTTTATTCTTTTGTCCAGCGGGTCAATTTTATGCGAAGTATTTTTTGACTACATCTGAGTTGACAGGGGAAGGAAAGTCTTCACCATCCATAGTTGTAAGCATCAAGGCTCCACCGGAGAAGACCTTCTTCACAACATATGGACCTTCGTAATTAGGAGTCCACTTGCCCCTGTTATCTGTACCGGGGGGAAGGATCCTCTTCAAAACTAGATCGCCAGTTTGAAATGTTCGAGGACGCACTTTCTGATCAAAGGCTCGCTTCATCCTTCTCTGATACAACTGCCCATGGCAAACAGCTGCTAACCGTCTCTCTTCGATAAGGCTTAACTCATTAAACCTGGTACGAATCCACTCGGCTTCGTCCAGCTTGACATCTAATAACACCCTCAGAGAAGGGATCTCCACTTCAACTGGTAGGACTGCTTCCATACCATATACAAGGGAGTAGGGGGTTGCCCCGGTCGACGTACGTACTGAGGTACGGTACCCATGCAAAGCGAAAGGCAACATCTCGTGCCAATCCTTATACGTAACGACCATCTTTTGCACAATCTTCTTGATATTCTTGTTTGCCGCCTCCACAGCACCATTCATCTTTGGTCTGTAAGGAGAAGAATTGTGATGTTCAATCTTGAAATCTCTGCACAGGTCTTTCATCATCTTGTTGTTGAGATTCGAACCATTGTCAGTGATGATTCTCTCAGGGACTCCATAACGACAGATGATTTCTTTCTTGATGAACCGGGCAACCACTTGTTTGGTGACGTTGGCATAGGAAGCTGCTTCCACCCATTTGGTGAAGTAATCGATCGCAACCAAGATGAAGCGATGTCCATTCGAAGCAGTAGGCTCAATCTTCCCAATCATGTCAATGCCCCACATGGCGAACGGCCAAGGCGAGTTCATGACATTCAACGGGCTTGGTGGTACATGCACCTTGTCGGCATAGATTTGACACTTATGGCATTTCCGAGCATATTTGAAGCAATCGGATTCCATAGTCATCCAATAATAACCGGCTCTCAGCAATTTCTTCGACATTGCATGACCACCAGCGTGGGTACCAAACGAACCCTCGTGCACTTCTTGCATTAACAGGTCTGCTTCGTGTCTATCCACGCATCTGAGCAGAACCATGTCAAAGTTCCTTTTGTATAGCACATCATCCTGATTCAAATAAAAGCTTCCAGCCAGCCTTCTCAGGGTCTTCTTATCATTCCTCGACGCACCCTCAGGATACTCTTGAGTCTTGAGGAAGTTCTTGATGTCATAATACCATGGCTTATCATCAATAGCATTAACAGACTCGGCTGCAAACACATACGCAGGCCTCTCGAGTCGATTCACAGCAACTTGTGGCACATGATTCCACCAATGAACCTTTATCATGGAAGATAAAGTAGCCAATGCATCAGCCATCTGATTCTCGTCTCGGAGGACATGATATAACTTCACCTTCTTGAAGAACGTCAGTATTCTTCTGGTGTAATCTCTATACGGAATCAGATGCGGCTGGTTCGTATTCCAATCTCCATTGACCTGATTGATCACTAGAGCTGAGTCTCCAAATATGTCAAGTGTTTTGATCCTCAGATCAATGGCTTCTTCTATCCCCATGATACAAGCCTCATACTCAGCTTCATTGTTGGTGACGTCGAAAGTCAATCTGGCAGAGAAAGGTATATGAGCACCTTTGGGATTGATCAACACTGCCCCAACACCGTTACCGTTCATATTCACAGCCCCATCGAACATCAGTGTCCACTTGTCATCAGGATCCGGTCCTTCCTCAACAAGCGGCTCTTCACAGTCTTTCGTCTTTAGGTACATGATGTCTTCATCGGGGAATTCAAACATCATAGGCTGATAGTCTTCAATTGGTTGTTCAGCAAGATAATCTGACAGAATACTACCTTTGATGGCCTTCTGTGACGTGTACTGAATGTCATACTCCGTTAAGATCATCTGCCAACGGGCAACACGTCCGGTGAGAGCTGGCTTCTCAAAGATGTATTTCACAGGATCCATCCTAGAAATCAACAGAGTAGTATGGTTCAACATATACTGCCTTAGTCGGCGAGCAGCCCAGGCCAAAGCACAGCAAGTTTTCTCGAGCAGTGAGTATCTTGTTTCACAGTCGGTAAACTTTTTGCTTAGGTAGTATATGGCATGCTCTTTTCGACCAGACTCGTCATGCTGCCCCAATACACACCCCATTGAAGTCTCGGTGACTGAAAGGTACATGATCAGTGGTCTCCCTGGAACTGGAGGAATCAGGATTGGAGGTTTCTGTAAATACTCCTTGATTTTGTCAAAAGCTTTCTGACAGTCATCATTCCATTTGATTGCCTGATTCTTTCTGAGCAGTTTGAAAATGGGTTCACATGTGGCAGTTAGATGAGATATGAACCTTGCAATGTAGTTCAACCTCCCTAAAAACCCACGGACTTGCTTTTCCGTCTTCGGTTCAGGCATCTCTTGAATAGCTTTGACTTTAGCTGGATCTACCTCAATCCCTTTCTCACTGACAATGAAGCCTAAGAGCTTCCCGGATCTCACTCCAAACGTGCACTTGTTCGGATTCAGCCTCAGTTTGAACTTGACCAGTCTGTCAAACAACTTCTGCAGATTAACCAGGTGCTCCTCTTCTGTCTGCGACTTCGCAATCATATCATCCACGTACACTTCGATTTCGTTGTGCATCATGTCATGAAAGAGAGTCGTCATTGCCCTCTGATAGGTAGCACCGGCATTCTTCAGCCCAAATGGCATCACTTTGTAGCAGAAAGTGCCCCAAGGTGTAATGAATGTCGTCTTTTCCATGTCCTCCGGCGCCATCTTGATCTGATTGTAGCCTGAGAAACCGTCCATGAAAGAGAATACCGAGGACTGAGCCGTATTATCCACCAATACATCGATGTGAGGTAATGGGAAATCATCTTTCGGACTCGCCCTATTCAGATCCCGGTAATCGACACACATCCTGACTTTGCCATCCTTCTTCGGCACGGGAACAATGTTGGCAACCCACGGCGGGTAACTGGTGACAGCCAAGAAACCTGCATCCCACTGCTTCTGAACCTCTTCCTTGATCTTGACCGCCATATCAGGACTTGTTCTGCGAAGCTTCTGCTTGACCGACGGACACTCTTCTCGGAGAGGTAACCGATGCACCACAATGTCTGTATCCAGCCCAGGCATATCTTGGTATGACCAGGCGAATATTTCCACATATTCTCTTAGCATCTCGATTAGCCTCCTCTTGACAGAGTCTTCTAAAGCAGCCCCAATCTTGATTTCTCTTCTGGCGTCCTCAGTACCCAGATTAACAACTTCCAACTCCTCCTGATGAGGTTGGATGACCCTTTCCTCTTGCTTCAGTAGTCTGACCAATTCTGCAGGGAGTTCACAGTCTTCCTCACTCTCCTCTTCAGCTTGGTAGATGGGATTGTTGAAATCATACTGAGCCATAACAGAGTCGTTCACAGTGGATGCCAAAAGATCATCTCTGCATGTTTAATGTTTTGTTTTTAGAAAAAGATTTCAATAAAGTCACAAAAAACAAAAACATTGCCATTTTTATTGTTTTGAAAAAGTGGAAAACAGAAAATAGAAAGACAAAGATCTCAAAAATTTGATTGAAAAAACGTCCTTCATTTATAAACATCGTGAACATGATGTGGCCCTACAATGAACCACTACGCCCTGGGCAGAACGTAGGGTTTTTCATGCAAAAATGAAAAAACAAAAGAAAATTACTCTGTCAGTAGAGTAACTTGGACCACTTCTTCAGCCGTCCAATTGTTGATAACCTCGCCTGGTGCGCAAGGGCGGACCCAGACATCCAAATCACGATCACTGTCTTCACCATCAGTAGCAAAGACGTCTCCATGGTTCATCAGCCCAGCGCTGGTGAAGGTGCTCGGACCTGCTTGTACGCTCTGCTCTGCTGCGAGAGGCTCGTACCCAATGCCGAATTTGTCTTCCTTTACCGGCAAGTCAACCATCTTGCCCCAGCCCTCTGCTTTACCGGAGTCCACCACTTCTTTTGCTTGCCTGTATGACGAAATTGAAGCACCCGGCTTCCTCTGCTCAGCACAAGCAACCCCTTCCAACGCCACAGTCTCGAATGCCTGGCACAGGGTTTCGTGGATCTCGCCATCCACCTCAACATATTTGAATGAGGAGAGATGACTCACCAGAATCTCCTCTTCACCACAGATGGTTACGATCTGGCCGTTCCAGACATACTTGAGTTTCTGATGGAGAGTCGACGAGACTGCTCCAGCCGCGTGTATCCAAGGACGCCCCAACAAACAGCTATAAGCAGGCTGAATGTCCATCACATAGAACACGATGTCGAAGACTTCTGGACCTATCTTCACTGGCAAAGTGACTTCACCAAACACAGACCGTTTGGATCCGTCGAATGCACGCACGATCAGGTCACTGGGAGTGAGCACGACTCCCTCAACATCGATTTTCTTTAATATTTGCTTCGGAAGGACATTCAGGGACGACCCGGTGTCCACTAGCACGTGAGATAGTACAGCACCTTTGCACTCCATAGTGATGTGCAAGGCTTTGTTGTGATTACGGCCCTCAGGCGTCAAGTCTAGGTCAGTGAAACCTACACCATGCCTGGTACTCACATTTGCTAGTACACCTTCCAGCTGGTTGACCGATATCTCTTGCGGGACATATGCCATATTCAACATTTTCAGCAAGGCGTCCCGATGTGCCTCAGAACACATCAGCAAAGAGAGTATCGAGATCTTCGACGGAGTCTGGTTGAGTTGATCAACAATCTTGTAATCACTCTTCTTAATGATCTTCATAAACTCCTCGACATCTTTCTGGAAAGAACCCTCAGCCTCCTTCTGAGCCGGTTCTTCGTCAACCATTGTTTGTTTGCCCTTAGCCCTTGCAGATGACTCAGCCGCAGCATCCCTCAAAGGCTGAGGAGCAAACAGTCGTCCACTCCTTGTGAAGCCTCCCTGTCCTCCAACATTGTCCACTACAGGACTTGCAACAGCAGGGATCCTCACAGGAGCACTGATCGTAACCGGTGCTTGCACAGCTGGTCTTGTCTGGTTACCAGCCCTTCTATCTCGGCGATAGGCGTTGTCATATCTCCATGGCACAGCTCTACTATTTTCAACTTGTCCTCTGCCGGACGCCACAATAGTAACTGGTGCACGGATGGTTACCGGAGTTGGGATGGTAACCGGAGTATTGCTGGTGGTGGGTACACTAACAGCCCCACGCCCTCTTCCTTCAGCCGGTTTATAAAAAATGGTGACAGTAGACACTGCCCCATTATCTCTGGTAGCACGGCTGAACTGCAAACAGCCCTCGTCCATCAAACTCTGAATTCCAGTCTTCAACTGGTCACAACCGTTGGCAGATTCTGAACAACCCACACAATCTTCTGAACAACCTGGGTCAAACCCCCCCTCAACAATCGGCCCTTGACGACCAACAGAGACGTCTGAACATCTTCAACATCTACGATTAGGTCTTCAGCTTCCCCATCTTCAATGTTATTAACCCTATGCCCGCCATGTTGAGGCATAGGATTGTTTACCACATTCGGAACTGGAGAGAAGTTGATTGCTTTGGAATCAATCAAATCCTGGACCTTGTGCTGCAAAACCCGGCATCTTTCAGTATGGTGGCCTGGTGCCCCAGAATGAAAGTCACAGCGGACATTTGCGTCGTAGCCTGGAGGCAGTACTGTTGGGGTAGCCATGGTACGCAATTCAACAAACCCTAACCGGAGTAGTTCGGGTAATAATTCAGCGTACGTCATCGGCAATGGATCAAAACGTCGCTCAGCCATTCTTTGTCTGGGCTGATACGGACGTGGTCGTTGTTGTTGTTGTTGTTGCGGTTGTTGTTGAACTCTCTGTTGTTGTTGTGGACGAGGTTGAGGTGCAGGAATAGTCACTGCAGCCACTGGACGATACTGGTCTCTGTTGTTGTTGGCTCTGTACGCACCCCCTCTGTGCTGTACAGCATTGGTTTCTCCTTCTCTACGGCGAGGTGCCCCAGAGAAGGGTTTCTTAGAAGAAGATGAGGAACCAGCATCATGAATCCTCCCAGCCTTGATCAGGCTCTCAGTTCTTTCGCCGCAGATGACGACGTCAGAAAAGCTTCCGAATGGGCAGCTTCCCATCCGGTCCATGTAGACACCTTGCAGAGTACTGATGAACATGTCAGTCAACTCCCTTTCCAGCATAGGGGGTTGAACTCTCGCAGCTAGTTCGCGCCATCTCTGGGCGTACTCTTTGAAACTTTCGTTGTTCTTCTGACATAAGCTCTGCAACTGAGTTCTGGTCGGAGCCATGTCCATATTGTGCTTGTACTGCCTGAGGAACGCCTCACCCAGGTCTCTCCAGCACCGAATGGAATCCCGCTTCAACTCCATATACCAATCCAAGGACGCCCCAGATAGGCTGTCCTGGAAGAAATACATCCACATCTTCTCGTCGTCAGTGTATGCGGATATTTTTCGGTAATATGCCTGCACATGGGTGCGAGGGCAGGAGGTACCGTTGTATTTGTCAAATGACGGCGCCTTGAATTTGTGCGGGATTCTCAGTCCTTCAACCAATCCCATGTTTGTAACGTCAAAACCGAGGGAGTTTTGACATTCCATTGCTCTGATCTTCTCAGCAAGGGCCTCTACTTTGCGATCTCTCGCATCATTTCTGCCCAAGATATCGTCGTCTTCACTGAGCATAGTGAGCAAATCCTCTTGTCTGTCAACAATTGGAATTCTGTTACGGACCGGAGCATGGATGACTCTGGGACTAACAGCATCTGGAGCAATCGGTTGACCGTTGACTCGGATACCCCTCAACTCTTCACCTACAGCATAGTCGTTGACGGGAATAGTGGCAGCAGGGACCTCAGGAACTGGGTTTCCTTCTTGCAGAGGCTGGTTGGGCGGTGGCAATGTAGCTTCTTGCCTCTGGACCATTGCTCGAAGCTCTTCCTGACCTTGTGCGACCCCTTGCATCATGTGCATGAATTGGGCCATGTTAGCCCTCATCTCAGCTAACTCGGCTTGTACTTGATCCATGTTGCGTTGATGGTTGAGCCTCGTTGAGTAGCGGTGCGGCCTTTGGTCAGCTATCCTGTCTGGACACAGGAATCAAAGTGAGAAGACGGCCTGAGAACACCTGTTTATGCAGAGATGATGCATGCAATGCTTGTGCAAATGCTTTGTTTTCAAGGAACCCTTAGGGTATTATTTGCAATATTTTGAATATTTTACACATTTTAATTGCTCATGGAAATATTTCATTCAATATATTGAGACAAAGAAAGTACAGCATTCTTGAATTCAATACAAAGAGAAAAGGTAAATGACATCCTATGGATCCCTAGAAGCTCGGGATGCTGGAAGACGAGAAGTGCACAACTTCTTGATCTCTCTCTCATAGGCAGCCTCCATGTCAGCTTTCTCTTTTGCAAGTCGATCATACTTCCTCTTCCAGAATTTGGATGACTGAGGAAGCAGAGAAGTCCAAGTGTCGTTCGGATCGTCGATTACTTGGTGCTCGAGAAATTCAATCATAGCATCCTTCTCCTTGAGCTGCTGCAGCAATTCCTCCCTCTCACTGATCCAGGCGCGCGAAAGGTCCTCCTCTCTCAACTCCTCTACACGTTGGGTAGGGAGGGTTGAAGGCCCAGCCATATCCAACGGTGTAGGTCTTGGATGATCATACGGCATCAGGTAGGTGGCAGCTCTCTGTCTGACCCAAGAAGTGTATGGCTCCAAAGCAATGCAGTTCTTTGGACCCAACTCATTCCTACTCTTCTTGTGAATACTACGCCAAGCACGGACAAATCTGGCTTTCAGGCCTTGGGGATCTTTACCCTCCTGAAAGAACGCACCTTCTAACAGAATGTTATTAGGCTTATCCTTCAGGGGGAACCCAAGCTGACGTCGTGCAAGAATAGGATTGTAGGTAATCCCACCACATGTGCCAAGAAGAGGCACATTAGGGAATTCCCCACAATAGTCGATGATCTGAACGGTATCGTACACGCGATCATACCAGGTGATATCATCATTGGTGAGAGACATGAGTCTCTGAGACCACCGTAGACATCCCTTGTTCTCCTTGAAAGCGACTGTCTGCGGCAAGTGCGAAATAAACCACTTGTACAGCAGGGGTAAACAGCAGACAATAACTCCTCCATTCTTCATATTCCTCAAGTGCATGGAGAAATAAGCATCACCCAATAAAGTCGGAACTGGATTAAGGACTGCAAAGATCCTAATAGCGTTCATGTCCACGAACTTGTCGAAGTTGGGAAACAGCACCAATCCATAGATAAGCAGTACGAATAGAGCCTCAAAGGCGTCCTCACTCATGGCCTTCCCATAGAAGGTAGCTTGGGAAATGAGGAATTCGGAAGAAAAACCTTGAATTCCGCCTTTGGTAGTCAGATTGGCTCCAATCAAATCTTCATCTATGTGCAATAAGCTAGCAATCTCTCGAGCAGATGGAATACTCTCTAGGCCACTGAACGGCACCTGATCCAGAATCGGAATCCCAATGAGGTGAGAGTATTCTTCCAAGGTTGGCAGTAGCTGGAAGTCCGGAAATAGGAAGCAATGATGCAACGGATCGTAGAACTGAGCCAAGGTACTCATCAACCCTTCGTCAACCTGAGTTGTGAGCAGAGGTAGGAGCTTCCCATAGCGAGCTTTGAAACCCAAGGGATCTAATACATACGATGTCAGATTCCTTAACTCTTTTACATCGGGCTGCTTGAAGCTGTACTTCTTTGTATGTCTTTTTGGTCTTTCCATTGTCTGAAAATTTTGCAAATAAACCCTTTAAATTCCTTGAACATTTTTTTTCTGATGATGACATGTATGCGGATGAATGCATGAATGCATGAATGCAACAAACACACTCAAGGATCAAGCAAGGCACACCAAACAAAGGTCGTGGGAAAGCTCTATGTACCCCTAATATCAATCATCCATTTTGGTGGATTTAGGTTTTCACCTTATCGACACCCAAGTTCCATTGATACTAACGGTACATGAACCGGTTCAAACATCCCTAATATCAACCAGCCACTTTGGTGGATTTTAGGTTTTGCACCTGATCCGGGATCCATTGATATTAACGATGTTTGAACGACTCAACCACGAATCACGGGTTTGTTGAGAGTCACGAGCATGGAGTTTCGGTTAAGAACCACCCAAAGGGAGTGTACTAGGGTTTAAACCTGCCAGACATGTTCTATCAGAGGTTCCCATAATCATCGTTCCATCTTTCGAATATTGTCGGAGGAACGAATACTCGTATTCCAAGAATATTCTCAAGAGAAACTCTTATGAGTGTAGTATCGCGTGACAATCGTGTCAGAACTGACATCTGAACGACCTCCGCACTACGGTCCTAAAAATAGGCCAAGATGGGTTTGGTAAACTAAGGTCCTTGGCTTCTGCGGCGCATGATTGAAAGAATAATGCCTAACCACAAATAAGTTGTGTGACATTATTAGTTCAACATGACCTCCACCAAGTGAATGGTCTCGCAAGTCAACTGGCTAAGGAATACTCCACACCAGTCAACAAGACTATGCCACTCTCCTATCCTAGAGTGCACTCGAGTCCGGGTAAAGAACTCATCTCATAGATCACCAAAGCAATCAGCAATGTATATCAAGCAATTCACGCATTACAATCAATACAGTGATCCCAAATTATACAAGAATAAGTCGAATAACAAATAACAATATGGCACAACAAAGGTGAAAAGTAGGCACTACCGCCAAGGAAACTAGATGTCCCCAGCAGAGTCGCCACTTTTCTGTAGCGGTGTATTCGTCGCTATATGATCTATCAATTAAATCATAAGCTAAGGGATACATTGAAATTTCGAGTCGCCACCGCACTTTTATTTATCCAAAGGACTGGCTAAAAAGCGAACAAAAGCCTAAGAAGTTTTACACGTAGAAAACTAATAAGAGATCAGAGATTCCAGGTAAGGGGTAAGTTACGCAATAGGAAGGTGTTAGGCACCCACTACGTCCTAGGTACTCCTAGGGAGCCCTTTTCACATTTATTGTAAAAGATTGTTATTTGTTAAGACATATGCATTGTGCAAACATGAGTGAGATGATGAGGAAAGAATGTACAAGTTTTATTGGGTTTGAGCGGATGAACCCGCTGCCTACGTACCTTCCATCAAAGGTAAGGATCAAAACGCCGTAGTTCGGCTAAAAGATTTCCAAAAGTTGGTGGATTCAGTTTTAAACACAAGCACTGAGGCTTTTCATTATCAATGGGAGAACACTCGACCAGAAACAACATCCACCATGCGAGGATAGCTTCGACGTACGAGAGGGGTTAGCCCTGTTTTAAGTACGGAAGTCTTACTGTCGACTCACTAAGGATAGGCAAGATTTACATCAACCACAATGATAATTGAAACCTATGGCTAATGCAAGAAAAGATTAATGGACAAAGCCAAAACAAGTGAGTGAGTGAAGTTAATTGATTGTGATTATGAAAAGTGAAGTCAAAGTATGATTAAGATTAATTCAAATAAGTATTATGAAATGGAGTTTGAAAAAAGTCAAGGACTTGAGTCCAGGTTTTTAGTTAGAAAACATGAAGATGTTTGCACAACACTTATGTCAAGTTTGAAAGATAAAGTGTGAAAAGGTTTAGGACCTAATGAATGATGAATGGATGAGAATGGATAGTAAAACTTCTTAGAAGGTTCACTTCTTGAAATCATATAGAGGATGATTCAAGTGTGTCCTTTGGAATAGCAATTAATAATAACAAACAAACAAAGCAAGCAAAAGCGGATATCGGATGCCAATCACTGGTCTTATACCAATCTCCTAAAACAAAATGGGATGTCAGAAGCCACTCAATGGACTTACACCAATCTCCTCAAACAAAGGAATAAAAGGCGGATACCGGATACCAATAGATGGATTTACACCAGTCTCCTAAAACAGAACAGGATATCAGAAGCCACTCAATGGTCTTACACTAATCTCCTCAAAAGAAAACAAAGAAATGAAAATATGGAAAGTCAACTGCCAATCTATCTGGACTTAGGTTAACTCCACAGATGCTCATAGGAATACCAATGCCACGTTGCAGGGACTTACAGTGGATCCTCACATACAAGAACAAAAGCAACAAATGATCACAGGAAAGCAAATGCCAACTCGTGGGTCTTACAATTGCATCCTCTCATAAACAGATAAAATAAAACAGTAGATGTCAGATGCCAACTTGTGGGACTTACTCTGACATACACAGTATGATCCTAGGAAAACAAATGCCAACTCGTGGGACTTACAATTGTATCCTCACATACAAACAAATCAAGCAAAGATAAGATGAGTGGCCAATGTGATGGTCTTATACTCACTTCCATATCATAGGAACAAATGCCAACTTGTGGGACTTACAATTGTCCTCAATGGGTAAACAACAATAATGATGTCAAATAGACAAAAGAGATACTCATGCATTAATGGCAATTGATGATGATAAATGCATAACATACAGGCAAGCAAGTGCATATGAAGCAATCAAACAATCAATGAGAATCAAACAGCACACTCTATAGCCAAACAAGGGGGCTCACACAAGAGGGTTTGACTTTGAAAGTCCACTGTAATAGGTGAAGGTCGCTCTTAACCTTGCCATTGAGAGGCTAAGGTGAAGCAGATGAAGAGGAGATGAGGGGTGTGCCTCATTGCTTCTATCTCAGATCAGAGAGAGCATCAAAGAAAGTGTGGGAGTTCAGAAAGTAGGAACTCTCTCCACATTATTGACTCGATTAGATCTTGGGTATTTATCTCAATGCTTCAACCATGTAATGGGAGCAAAGAGAGGACACACTGAATAGTGGGGGATAGATTGCTTATCCCTACCTTCCACCAATTGCCTCAAATGAGGACTTTTCCTGCTTGGGACAAAATTAAACACACACAGGCATTGCCTCTTAAGGAGGACTTCAGACAGTTTGCCCGGTCAAATAACAGACCGGGTCTCCAGACTACATGAAGAAGAAAGGTTTATACCTCAAAGAAAATGCTAAAAAAGCAAAGCAAGCAAGTTCAAAGAACTTAAGCAACTAAAGTACCTGAAAAAGTCAAACTCATTAGTAAACAAGTCAACAATCAAAATCAAAAGAAAATGAATCAATAGTCAACCACAGAGGGACCAATTGTGCAAGGCACAAAGACTCAAGTACATGAGTCAACCTACAAAACAAGGGTTAGCACATTAAACAATCAAACTAAAACACATTTGAATGATCCTCAAGGCATTGGTGCTTAACCTGAAACAGATGAACTCAACATAAGCTTAGAAGACCACTAGGACTAGCCTAGGGTCAAAGATGAAAGAAAAAGTCAAGGCAGCAAGGAAAAGTCAACCCAAACCAAGTCTAAACATTCAAGAAGCATTCTCAATTGGATTCATAATTATATCATGCATCATGGTCATTTCATATGCAAAAGGATGCAAAGCATGGCAAGAGAAGCATACAAAAGTCAACAGCAAAGACTTCATTCAAAAGTCAACTCAAACAATCTCAAAAATTATGAAATAAATCACACTCAATCCTAACATCTAACATGGTAAGCATGTAAAGTTTCATGGCATTTGGATGAGAGGAAGTCAGTCAAGTAAAATCATGAAGTCAAATCAAATTCAAGTAAGCATGGTGAAAGTCAACAAACATGGGTCAACTTCAAAAAATCATATCAATTTGAAAACAGAAGAGAAATGAATGAGATTAACACCAATGCAAAGCTTGAGATGTCTAGTTATCACATATGAAATTTCATGGTCATACAATAAGATTTGAGAATTTCACAAAAGATTTGGCAACATGTATCACATAAAGTCAACAAATGAACAAGCATGGAAGAAAATTCTCAATCAAATGGAAAACAGCAAGATTAATTCCAGGAAAATTCATACACAAACTAGACATGTGGAGGATGGTTCATGCAAAATTTGGGGTCAATTGGATAAGAGGAAGCATGTGAACAAAAATTGGGAAAATACATGATCATGATATAGCACCAAATGTAACACATAACTTCAAAAATTCAAAGCTCACAAACCACAAATGGGAAATGCATAAAGTCTATATGGAAACAAAGGTCAATGTGTCTAGTTTCACCACAAAAAGTTTCAAAGGCATTGGATATAACATGAGTATTTCACAATTGAAATGGCACAATGTATCATTTTGGCATACATGTTGGGAAATCAATTATCATTTAAAATCCAGCCACTGAAAAATTAATTAAAATTCACAATAAAATAGAGGACACATTCATGAGTTTAATGCAAAAAATCTCACAATTTTTGGAGTTGAAATGAATTAAAAATGAATTATGGAAGTTGAGACATAATTGGAGCAAAACATGAACAAGATAGCATAGCATAAGGTCAAACAGGTGGTCAACGATGGCAGTTTTGTAATATCTGCAGTCACTTATTGAAGTGCTGCGTTTTGGGCAAGGCAAGGAAATGTTCCTATTGGCTCCCAGCCAATGGAACAGTAAACACACCAATGAAATTTCACATTTTCTGTTTTTAGAAACCCTTAGGGTTTATGCAGCCAAGGCATCTCAACATTTTCAAACAAAATCATGAACAACAAATGTAAACAGTACCAGCAAACAAACAATGGCCATGCAACATTAACCAATCCACAGAACAAACATAATCCAAGGGAGAATTCTGGAAATGCTTAGGGTTCTAGAACAACAGCATGGCATTGCAAGCAAAGTCATCATTAATCAAAATACAAACCTCATGGCAAGCAAAACATGGCAATGAAACAGTATGCTCATGCACATCTAAACAGCAACACACCAATACAACATTCAAGCAAAAGTCTGGACAGGATAAGTAGTTTAACAGCAGCATGTCATCATCTCCAACATTCATCAGTCAATCATCAACATGAACAACAACATTAACAAATAATTGTGGCCATGAAACATCTTCAACTAGCAACAAAACAATCATAACCATGGGAGTTTTTTTGGACAGATTCATGATTCAAGCATAACAGCAGGGCATTAGCAGCATCAAGTTCATATTTATGATTCATCAACATCAAAAAAAGTTTCAAACACAAACACACAACAGCATAGCATTCAGCAAGCAGTCAACAGCATACCACATAGCTCTCATGGATTTTCTAGGCATGGTTATAAGGTTCAAAACAACAGCACACAAAAACTCGACCAGCAATTACAACAGCATAGCATTTGGCAATGTTCTCATAGCAAGCAATCAACAGCATACAACACAGTCATATGGATTTCAGGGCAATGTTCATGGGGTTTCAACACTGCAGCAGGGTTTAATCAGCATGGCACCAATGTAATCCACGACCTAAAATTCAACCAAGCATCATACAATCATCGTGGTAATGAGATACATCATGCAATCATAAGCAACACTGGTGGCCAACACACATGCACATGTACAGGATTTCTGGAAAAAAATATATTAAGCTTCAAGAACAGCAGTAACAACATCATCACCAAACATCAATCACCAAATCATGAACAACAACATCCACAATAAAACATGGCCATGAGCATTTATCATCATGCAACCCTAGCTAACAGCAAGACAACATAAGCATGAGGAATTTTTGGACAGAAATAGGGTTCAATACAACAGTGCATTCATCATTCAATGTTCAAACATGGAAATTTCGAAATGTCCAGAAATCCAAATCAAGCATACCACTAGCATCAACACACTTCAAGCATCACAAATATATCATCACTTTTCACTAAATCATTGTAGACAAGCCAAATCGAAGGAAAACATGTTTGGTCATGAAAATGAGAGTTCAGATTTCTCCATCATGGGAGCACCATTTTAAATGAAACAAAATGCATTGAAACCAGCATATAAGGATCTTTCATAAACACATTATGGCATGGCAAAAGGAGAAGGTCGATTACTTACTTGTTTTGGAAGAAAATCGAGCTGCAGTGTTGTTTTGGTGATTATGAATGCAAACAGATGAAGAGAATGTGTTGGAATGATGAATCCTTGGGGCCCTTTAGCTCAGCAAAGCTTGTAACCCTCCAAATCTCCTTTCACCATTGCTATGCTCTTTGAAAACAGACCAAGAAAAGGGCTGTGCAGATGAGGTTTAGTGGTTCCAAGGATCTCACAAAGATGCCTAGGTGAAGAAACAATCCAAGTTGTTCAAGGGTTTCTTGTGTTTCGAGCAGAAAATGCCAATATGCCAAATTGCAAGAATGAGGAGAATGCAGTTTTTCTGTGGTTTCCAAGTTGTGGCTAGGGTTGTGAATCATCAGAAAAATACTTTATATATGCTGTTTAATCTCCACTAATCAAATGGTAAGCTAGCTTAGTTTAAAATGGACCAATTGCAAATTTGCTAATTGTGTACAAATGGAAATGGTGGTGCAAAACTGTACCCGAGTTGGGCTTGGACAGGCTGTACACAGACCAGGTTTTTTGCTGTTTTGCATCTGTTTGTGGTTTACTAACATTGCCTTGCTCAAATGAAACTAATTGTACAATTTGCCAATTTGGAAAATGTGGAAAATGGAGGTGTATGTGCTGGTCGAATGGGCCTTCTAGCAGGCTGCCAATGATCATGTTTTTGCTGTTTGTGGCTGTACATGAGATGCTGTACTTGATTTGCTTTTTATGAAACCATTTGCCAAATTTTCAAGTTTTGCATTTTGGTCCAAAGTGATAGCATAATGGTAGTATGATGATGATTTAAGGCTTGAGACAAGTCACAAATGTGATTTAAAACATTTTCCAATTGGCAAAAATGAGAAAAAGTCCATAAATCAAAAAGTCAACTGTGAGTCAAACTTTGATTTTTAAAGGAATAGGTCCAAAAATGCCATTTTGAATGGTAGGGTTTTGGTGTATGAAATTTATATTTTTGGAAAGAGGATGAAAAATGTGGTTTGTAGGAAAAAACCCCACCAAATTTGGCCTTATGGTTTGAGAGATATGGCTCTGTGAAGTTCAAAAATTGGTGAAAATGATTTGATCATATCTTGACAACCACACATGGGATTTGAGAGTTCTTGGACTTTTTGAAAATGGGAGAACAAGACCTTCAACTTTCATGTTGGGCAAAAACTCATTTGAAGCTTGTATCATGATGCAAGTTGAGGATCAAGAAGTTTCTATTTTTGGCAGTTGAAATTACAGGTCCACTTTCTATTTTTGGAAATTTTCTGATTGGCTTCAAATTCTTCCATGATGTTGATTGCCATGACACATGAGGCCTATTAGGACATGAATAAGCTCCTTCAAACCATTTCCATCCATCAGAACCAAAGAATCAACCACAGTTGACCAACTTTGACTTTTCTAGGGTTTTGGACTGACTGTGCACTTCTGATGAACTCCAAACCCTAATTCCTTGAGACCTTGACTTCAAATGATGTCCCAAGTTGTGTGAACTCTTGATTATTGATCATGGTGCCCAAATTTCACAAGAATGGCCACCATCCACTGCTTTGACTGATTGTTGACTTTCTAGGGTTTTTGCCTGGCTATGCATTGACTGCTGACCTCTGAGCCTTCCACCCTTGACTTGAACACTTCAAAAAGACCCCCAAGGCATGTGAACTTGTTGGACAAACCCTAGGGCTCTGATTCCTTGAGAAATACCTTTGCTTGATTGATGGACTGATCTCCTGATCAGTTTGACCTAATTCTGGCTTGCTTGCTCTTGAGGCAACTGTGGACTATGCAAATGCTATGCAATGTACCAATGATATGCTATGACTTAATATGAAATGGTATGTATAATGATAGGTGCAAATTTGAGGTGCTACACCATGCACACTTGGCAATGGGAGAGAGATCTTCAACTTTCATGTTGGACAAAAATTCATTTGAAGCTTCTTTGATGTTGGAAAGTTGAGTTGAAGTTGGTCCAAAAACATTCTATTTTTGGAAACTTGAAATTATAGGTCACTTTCTATTTTGGGAAACTTTTGACTGGACCTCAAATTCTTCAATGTGAATGTTCGACATGATGAATAAGCCTTGTTTGAACATGAATGGGATGAAGAAACTCAATTCCCACACTCAAAGTCCACAATTGACTTTACCGTTGACTGCAGTGGTCCTTAGATGACCTGAACATGTTCTGATGAATTTGAGCCTCCACTACTTGGGGAATTTGCTTCACAATGAACCTCTAGCTCATATAAGCTCAATATAATGATCACATGATCCATATCGGAATGGAAACTTCATCTCTTGCACAAAGGCTTCACTTGAATTGCCTTGACCTTTTGACTGCTTAAGCTGCAAGACAAATGTTAGATGACATCTTTTTGTACATTTTTGGTTAGTGATTAAAAGAAAAGCAATGATATACAAATGCAAGCAATGCTTGGTGATCAAGAATCACTCTCAAGAAAGATATCCCACCCACAGGGAAGGAGGCAAGGTGTCCAATGATCCTTGAGGCTATGCAATGTTATGATATGATGCCATGAGGGATCTTAGGGACAAAATTGGGGTCTTACAGATGCCCCTATTTAAGGTCATTCTAGCCGGAGAAGTGAAGGTTAAAATCTTCATCTCGACGCGGTAGAATGGGCTTAAATAACAATAATGAGACAAATTTTGGTCCCTAAGAGACCTCATGATGCAAATGTATGAATGCAAAAGAAACAAACTCTATGGGGAATATAGGTCCACAAAGAAGAAAAACGATCCATCGGAGTAATACACTCACCAGGAACAGAGACTCTAACAAGACTCTTACGGGGATAAGAAAAAAGAATGTGTGAGCAGGACACGACTCTGAATTAGGGGAAAAAATAACTTGACACTGCGTGAGTAGGACACGACTTGACTGGAGACCTTACTGGGGAGTAAAGGACTCACACTGGGGAAAAAAAGTTCCTAGGGAAGACAAATCCGATGGAAAGACTCAAGCTGACTCAAAAATGCATGTGTTGGGAAAACACCAACACAACAAAACTATCCACAAAGGATACTTCGGATCAAAATCCGGACTCAGACTGGGGAAAGATTCACACAGAACCTCCATGCCGGGGAAAATTGCATATATTGGGGAAAACGCCAATGCAACAAAAGGGTGAATCATAACAGAAACTCCGCTGGGGAATATCTAACAAAGACTCTCCAGAGGAAGCAAAAGGATGAGGTGTTATCGGTTAGTGAGTAACAAGCTCAGGAAGAATGAATATCTAAGACCTGTGTACGGGTGAGAGATTTCAATCGACCAAAACATCTGAGGAAGACCTAAAAAAGGTATATCACTCAGGAAAAATCTGACTCCACAGGGGACCGAGGTCATAATAGGGAGCAGACAGGAAGGAACACCAAGGATACCGGATTGTAGGCATATAACAGGTGACCGACCAAAGCGTGAATTGGTGTGTGTTCCAAAACACTCATCACCCTGAAGACAGCTAGAAAAGCAGACTTGTTTATAGGATGGACATTCGATTCTGTAAAGAATGCGAATCTTACTCAGTTGGGGAAACAAACAAAGGATTCAACCAAAGAGTGCATGAGATATATTATCTATAGCCGTCAAAACATAGATAATATACTCGCATGGAAGATTATCCATAACCGGGTTGTAGGTTGTTAAAGGATAAAATCAATCGAAAATGTGAATTGGTTTGTGTTCCAAAACACTCATCATCCTGAAGAAAGCTGGAAAAGCAGACTTATTTATAGGATGGACATTCGATTCTATAAAGAATGCGAATCATACTCAGTTGGGGAAACAAACAAAGGATTCAACCAAAGAGTGCATGAGATATATTATCTATAGCCGTCAAAACGTAGATAATATACTCGCATGGAAGATTATCCATAACCGGGTTGTAGGTTGTTAAAGGATAAAATTAACCGAAAACGTGAATTGGTTTGTGTTCCAAAACACTCATCACCCTGAAGAAAGCTGGAAAAGCAGACTTGTTTATAGGATGGACATTCGATTCTGTAAAGAATGCGAATCATACTCAGTTGGGGAAACAAACAAAGGATTCAACCAAAGAGTGAATGAGATATATTATTTATAGCCGTCAAAACGTAGATAATATACTCGCATGGAAGATTATCCATAACCGGGTTGTAGGTTGTTAAAGGATAAAATCAACCGAAAACGTGAATTGGTTTGTGTTCCAAAACACTCATCACCCTGAAGAAAGCTGGAAAAGCAGACTTGTTTATAGGATGGACATTCGATTCCACAAGGAATACGAATCTTACTCTGCTGGAGAAAAAAAAATCAAAAGATTTGACCCAAAGAGTGCATGAGATATATTATCTATAGCCGTCAAAACGTAGATAATATACCTGCACGGAAGATTATCCATAATCGGGTTGTAGGTTGTTAAAGGATAAGTTGACCGAAACCGTGAATTGGTTTGTGTTCCAAAACACTCATCATCCTGAAGAGAGTGAAAGCAAACTTGTTTATAGGATGGACATTCGTTTCTGCAAAGAATACGAATCTTACTCAACTGAAGAAAGACAAAACTTCGACTGAAGAGCGCATGAGGTATATTATCTATAGCCGTCAAAACATAGATAATATACTCGCATGGAAGATTATCCATAACCGGGTTGTAGGTTGTTAACTGATAAATCAACCGAAAAGAGAAACAATCGTTACCAACAACAAAAGGGTAGACGAGAGATGACTCACTGGGGATAAATTGCAAGCATACGGCAACTATCCAAACAAATGGGGTAGAATATTCGACTCCGCAAAGGGACGACGAATCTTACTCGACTGGGGAAACACGAAAGGTGTCGACCGAAGAGTGCATGAGATATATTATCTATAGCCGTCAAAACATAGATAATATACTCGCATGGAAGATTATCCATAACCGGGTTGTAAGTTGTTAAAGGATAAATCGACCGAAAAGAGAGGCATCGGGATACCAAACTAGGTATGATAATGATGACCAATCAAAAGGGACAACAAACATTACCGGAAAACGGTGAATGAAAGAGAACGCGCTGAGGATAAGATTGCTTACTCGGAGTAAATATCCAAAAGGAAGGGGAAGACCCGCTGGAGATAAAATTGCTTAATCAAAGCAAATATCCAAAAGGGAGAAGGAATATCAATACCGCAAACTGGGTAATGATAACCGCAAAGAGGGGATTACATCTACCAGGTAGTAGGCAGAAAACCACGAAAAAGTAACTGTCATCGGTTGGGATGAACAACAAGGTTAACTCTGCAAGGAGAGAAAATAAGGTTTACAACTACCAAGATGATGGGTAGAAAACCAAAGATTCCGCTGAGGAACAAAGCGAGAAAAATAGGATTTACAACCACCAGTTAGTAGGTAGAAGACCAAAGACTCAGCTGAGGATCAAAGGATAGGATTTATAACTACCGAATACTGGGTAGAAAACCACAAAATCCGCCATCAACCAGAATGAACCACAAAGGTTACCTCTTCTAGGGGATGTAAGTAGGATTTATAACTACCGGTTAGTAGGTAGAAAATCGTAAAGATAGGACTTACAACTACCGGTTAGTAGGTATAAGCCAACAAATTCCGCTGAGGATAAGATGAATGAGTGCCGGTTAGTAAGCAACTATTCATTTATACCACAGGGAAGCACAAGAGACAGTCACAAAAGGCCAATTTAGGATCGAACTAAAAGGCAAACTGAATCAAGACTCATCCTAATGAGGAAAGAACTCAAAAAGGAAAACCCATCCCATTATGTGCGTTGGGAGGGAACGAAAACAACCGTCGTCCACGAGGATATAACTCAGTGGGGAAATGCAGAAGGGAAAGACAGACGCTTTCTGCTTATGGGGCTGACTCTATATTGAGAGATTTTGACACCCGACATCTGCTTGAAGAGATCTACTGGAGAGATCTATATCACCAATTAGCAGGAGACAACAAACAAAAGATATATGGCAAAAATGCAACATGAATATCTGAATGTTGAAAGTATGCATGAATATGCGTGATTTATGTTTGATGAATGCCGACAAAATAGACATATCTAACACACATAGGTCCAGGAAGTAAACGCCCGGTACTCTACCACAGGAGAGAAATCCAGGATCGCCGGAGAGCAAACAATCTGCCGGGATCAAAGACAACCAAATCATCTGCAAGGATGGATCATCGGTCTCAACTGGGAAAGAGAGCTCGCTGCACAAGCAAGAACTGCCACGAAAGCAACTCTAAGCAACTTCACTGGGGAAGACCCGTTTGAAGGAGAAAAGATCACACAAGTAGATCCTGCCACACAAGCCACTCTACTGGGGATCAAAAGTATCAGGCAATCACCAAAGCTTTGCAGGGGAGGAAGGCCTCAAGAAGATTCCTGAGGGATCGTCAGTCACAAACGGAGAAAAGAGTTCAATGCACAGGCCGAAACGCCGCAACAGCAGCTCATGCTTAGGGATCAGAGATACCAGGAAGCAACCCGATCTCTGATGGGGATAGATAGCATAGATGAAGTTCATCATACCAACAACTCCGCTGGGGATCTATCCGAGGAAATGACGAAGTACTGGGATGTCAACCCACCAACTATCGAATCCCCCAAAGAAAAGCAACCATGCTGGGGAGAGAATAATGTTGGAGAGGCAAGTTGAAGTCTTCAACAAACACTCTGCTCGGGACTGGCCCACAAAAATGTTCAAACAACACTCTACTGGGGATGAAAACCACAATAGGGCTAGAACAACACTCCACTGGGGATGAAAACCACCATGGGGCTAGTAGAGGCTAGGAGGAAGAATGCTGTACTGCCGGGGAAATGAAGCTGAACAACTTCAACCAACACTGCACTGAGCAACCTCGCTGAGGAAAAACCATGAAAGGTTCTATAGGAAAAAGATACAGTTATTCTAGAGATATGAACAAATGTCTTACCCTATTGGAAATCATACCACCCTTGGGAGAGCACTGAGAATATCCTGAGTATCCTTTGATCATTGTGAATGTTCACTTTGTTTAAAAGATGTTTTTGTGAAAAATTTGTTTATTTTGAAAACAATGATATTTTATCAATTAAGACATGCAAAACGTTTGTTGAATTGAAACAAATAAGAGTGCAAATAATTTGATAAAAGCTCAAATTGATTTGATGGAATGGTAGTCTGCAAATGGCAGGACTCCATAGATCTGTACAAATTTGAAATCGGTGATATATATTGGAAGAGGGCTACATTGAACATAATGACCATTTATCTACCAATTTGAATCCAATGTATTTGAAGCTTCAGTTGACGATGACTGGGCGAGAATCTCTGACGAAAAGACAGTTGTGAAACAGAAAGTCTTGTCAGGATGCAGTTACTTGCCAAATCCCTAATTTTTGCCTAGATTGCCCCAGGGTGAGGTACTGAATCTAGCGGGATGCAAAATTCATTTTTTTTATGTCTCTAATTTTTGCCTGGATCGCCCTTTCGGGTTTTCCATCGAGACACTCATTTTTGCCTAAGCCGCCCTTTCGGGTTTTCAACATAGTGAGCTATTCTGTTTTTTCTTTTTAGGCAAAGTATTTCTTGACTGCATCTGAATTCACAGGACGAGTGAAATCCTCCCCATCCATTGTTGTAAGCATCAAAGCACCGCCTGAAAAGGCTCTCTTAACAACATATGGACCTTCATAGTTTGGAGTTCACTTGCCCCTGGAATCGGGCGCAAAAGATAAGACTTTCTTGAGCACGAGGTCACCTTCTCGGAACACATGAGGCTTCACCTTCTTATCGAATGTTTTCTTCATTCTCTGCTGATATAACTGACCATGGCACATGGCAGTCAATCTCTTCTCTTCGATCAAATTCAGTTGGTCGTAACGACTCTGAATCCATTCAGCATCAGTCAACTTGGCCTCCATCAAGACTCTCATTGATGGGATCTCCACCTCTACTTGGAGAACAACCTCCATACCGTAAACAAGAGAGAAAGGGGTTGCCCCTGTTGAAGTGCGGACAGATGTACGATATCCATGCAAAGTAAATGGCAGCATCTCATGCCAATCTTTGTACGTGACTGTCATCTTCTGGATAATCTTCTTGATATTTTTGTTAGCAGCTTCAACAACCCCATTCATCTTGGGTCTGTAAGGAGAGGAATTATGGTGTGCAATCTTGAACTCAGCGCACAACTCTTCCATCATTTTGTTGTTCCAGTTAGATCCATTAGCAGTAATGATCTTATCAGGCACACCATAACGGAAAATCAGCTGATTCTTGACAAACTTCACGACCACCTGCCTGGTCACATTAGCATACGACGCCGCTTCAACCCATTTGGTGAAGTAGTCAATTGCTACGAGAATAAACCTGTGTCCGTTGGACGCTTTCGGTTCAATCATGCCGATCATGTCAATTCCCCACATGGAGAAGGGCCATGGTGATGAAATCACATTCAGAAGTGTCGGAGGAATATGAATCTTGTCCGCATCAATCTGACATTTGTGGCATCTCTTCACGTATTTGCAGCAGTCAGACTCCATGGTCAGCCAATAGTAGCCTGCTCTCAACATCTTTCTAGCCATGGCATGTCCATTGGAATGAGTACCAAATGAACCCTCATGGACCTCAGTCATCAACAGGTTTGCTTCGTGTCTATCCACGCATCTAAGCAGAACCATGTCAAAATTCCTCTTGTAAAGCACTTCACCACTGAGGTAGAAACTGCCTGACAACCTTCTCAGAGTTTTCCTATCTTTCACAGATGCCCCAGGCGGGTAGACCTGGTTCTGGAGGAAATTCTTGATATCAAAATACCAAGGCTTATCATCATTCACTTCTTCAACTGCAAACACATGAGCTGGCCTATCCAAGCGCATCACGGTGATATTGGGAACTTCATTCCAATACTTGACCATAATCATTGAAGCAAGCGTAGCAAGAGCATCTGCCATCCGATTATCCTCTCGAGGAATATGATGAAAGTTAATTTCTGTAAAGAAAGTTGAAATCCTCTTCGCATAATCTTTGTACGGAATGAGACTGGGTTGATGCGTTTCCCACTCACCCTTGATTTGATTGACAACCAAGGCCGAATCACCATAAACGTCGAGGTGCTTGATCCTCAAATCAATGCTTTCTTCCAATCCCATAATGCAAGCTTCGTACTCAGCCATATTATTCGTGCATTTGAAAGTTAGCCTTGCTGTAAACGGAATATGTGTGCCCTGAGGAGTAATGATTACTGCCCCAATTCCATTTCCGTACTGATTTACAGCGCCATCAAACACCATCGTCCATCTGGAACTAGGTTCTGGACCTTCATCAAGTGTAGGCTCATCGCAATCTTTCATTTTCAAATACAGAATTTCCTCGTCTTGGAAATCGTACTGAACTGACTGATGATCTTCAATCGGCTGGTGTGCCAAATGGTCAGCCAAGATACTACCTTTGATAGCTTTTTGAGCTCGATACTCGTTATCATACTCAGACAACAACATCTGCCAACGGGCAATTCTCCCAGTTAAAGCAGGCTTCTCGAAGATGTACTTGATCGGATCCATTATGGATATCAACCAAGTTGTATGATTTATCATGTACTGGCGTAAACGCTTAACGGCCCAAGCCAAAGCACAACATGTTTTATCAAGCATTGAGTATCGAGACTCACAATCAATGAACTTTTTACTCAGGTAGTAGATAGCAGATTCTTTCTTTCCCGATTCATCTTGCTGACCGAGTACACAACCCATCGAGTCTTCAAGAACAGTCAGATACATGATCAAAGGTCTTCCTTCTACAGGAGGAGACAAGATCGGAGGTTTAGACAGATACTCTTTGATACTGTCGAAAGCTTTCTGGAAATCCTTGGTCCAATCATGGGATTGATCTTTCCGGAGGAGCTTGAATATCGGCGCACATGTGGCAGTCATGTGGGATATAAATCTGGAAATGTCATTCAAGCGGCCAAGAAAACCTCGAACTTACTTTTTAGTTTTGGGTGCAGGCATCTCTTGTATTGCTTTGACCTTTGCAGGATCAACCTCAATACCTCTCTCGCTAACTACAAAACCCAATAACTTGCCAGAACGGACTCCAAATGTACACTTGTTTGGATTCAGACGAAGCTTGTACTTCCTCAAATGTTGAAAAAGCTTCAACAAATGCTCAACATGTTCAACTTCCGTTCTTGACTTAGCAATCATAACATCGACGTAGACCTCTATCTCCTTGTGCATCATATCATGAAACAAGGTAGTCATAGCACGTTGATACGTGGCTCCGGCGTTCTTCAAACCGAATGGCATCACTCGATAACAGAATGTTCCCCAAGGTGTGATGAATGTTGTCTTCTCCATATCCTCGGGTGCCATTTTGATCTGGTTATATCCGGAAAATCCGTCCATAAACGAAAAGACTTTGAATTTAGCTGTATTGTCTACCAACATATCAATGTGTGATAGAGGGAAATCATCTTTCGGACTAGCTTTATTCAAATCTCTGTAATCAACACACATACGGACTTTTCCGTCTTTCTTAGGCACAAGCACAATATTGGCCACCCATTGAGGATACGTGGAAGTCACCAGAAACCCGCATCAATTTGCTTCTGAACTTCCTCTTTGATCTTCACTGCCATATCTGGATGAGTTCTTCTGAGCTTCTGCTTCACATGCACGCACTAAGGCTTTAAAGGCAGGAAATGTTGCACAATATCTGTATCTACACCTGGCATGTCTTTGTATGACCAAGCAAAGATATCGGAATATTCTCGTAGCAAACTGATCAACCCCTTCTTGACAGACTCTTTAAGGAGTGCCCCAATCTTCACTAATCGAACACAATCTTCAGACCCCAAGTTGACTGTTTCCAGATTCTTAAGATGCGACTGAATGATCTTCTTTTCGTGCTCAAGAAGACGAGTAATCTCATCAGGAATCCCTTCAACATCATCTTCCTCTGCCTCGAATACAGGGAATTCAAAATTGGGAGATGGCGTTGGATCATTATGTTCAATGGGTTTAAGAATCAACCTGCATAATGATTTGGGATAATGAAAAACTTTAGAATTTAAACAAACAAATCATTATGCAGATGAAAAGATTGCTTTTATTCTTGTTTTTTAGGGTTTTTTGTGATCACCAATTTCATGCGAAAAGCAAAAAGTGAAAATAATTGGAAAAACAAATGTTTAACATGTGTTTATTGAATGAAATATCATTGTATATATGATGCCAACAATGTCATCACTCCTCCTTTTGGAATGGGAGAAGGGTTTTTAAACAAAGTGAAGCTTTACTTTGATCTATGAATGACTGTAGGAACATCTACAGCGACCCAATTGTGGCAGATCCTGCCAGGGATGACAAAATTGTCAGTATCCTCTGCATCCTCTTCCAGAATAGCAGCAGCTTCCTCGCTCTGATCGGCATGGATGAAACCTCCACTCTTGAACAACCCTTTGTCATTGAAGACCCCAGAAGAATAGCCAATGCCAGCCCGGGATTTATTATCTTCAAGCTCGATCATTTTTCCTAGACCAGCAACTGCACCACATTCAATGGCCAGTTTCGCATCACGATAGGAAGCAAATGAAGGAAACTTCTTCTCAATTAGCTCAGCAATAGACAAAGCTTGGAAAGGCGTTCCAACTTCATCCTCAGCATCAATATATGAGAAAGAAGACAAGTGGCTAACCAGAAGAGCCTTTTCTCCCCCTACCACAACCAGTTTCTTGTTCTTAACAAATTTCAGCTTCTGGTGTCGGGTGGATGTCACGGCGCCAGCCTCGTGAATCCATGATCTACCAAGGAGACAGTTATAAGATGGGTGGATATCCATAACCTGAAAGGTAACCTGGAAATCACTTGGTCCAATCTTGATTGGGAGATCAACTTCCCCAATCACAGTCTTACGCGACCCTTCAAAAGCTTTCACAATGACACCACTCTTCCTCATGGGAGGCCCTTGATACGACAATCTAGAGAGAGTGGTCTTCGGCATTACATTCAGAGACGACCTAGTGTCCACCAGCACGTTGGACATGGCGTTGTTCTTGCAATTCATGGATATATGTAAAGCCATGTTATGGTCTCTTCCCTCCTCAGGAAGATCAGCGTCACAGAAACTCAAAGTGTTGCAGGCAGTGATGTTTGCAACAATGCTGTCAAACTGTTCTATAGTGACATCATGATCAACATAAGCCAAGTCCAATACTTTCTGCAGAGCCTCCCTATCCGGTTCTGAATTCAGCAGCAAGGATAACACGAAGATTTTGGACGATGTTTGTAGAAGCTGATCTACAACGTTGTACTCACTCTTCTTGATGAGCCTCAGCATCTCATCACAGTCTTCATTCACAACGCCACAAGGGCCAACAGAAGAAGTAGGAGTCTTTTGTACGGGGGAGGGTTTGGCAATAGGTGCCGGATTCGGAGAATTCGCTGCATTCCCAACCGGACGCTCAACACAGTCAGCTCTAGCCTGAGGCTTCGGAGGTGAAAACACACGACCACTACGAGTCAATCCGCTCACATCCGCTATATTCACAACAGAGGGAGAAGACAAGGGCACTTCTTTCCCATCCTCAATAGCAACAGGATTATAGCGGAATGGAATTGCTTTGTCAGATGAATAAGGCACTGGACCAGCAGGTTTGATAATCAGGGAAGGAGAAACCTTCTGCTTTCTACCATCATAACGAATGACAATAGGCTAAGGGATCTTGAACACAGAAGAAATCACATTCACCTCTGGCTCGTCTTCATCAACATTCATGTTCTGAAGAATCTCAATGGTCCCATCATCCACCAATCCTTGCAAATCTTTTACCACTTGGCAACAACCCAAACGATTGACAGAGCAGATACGACATTTGTCATGGTTGTGCTCCAGATGACTGTAATCACACAGTACACGATGCAACCCAACCAATGACTGTCGGATATGGCTAACATATTTGACCTTGTATTTGCCAGGGCAACCCTGGACCATGTTAACTGACTTCCCATGCTCGGGCAGTGGGTTCTTTTTAACATTAGGACTTGCGTCCTCAAAGCTCAGAATACCGCATCTCATAAGGTCTTGAACCTTAGTCTTCAACTGAAAGCAGTTCTCTACATCATGACCGGGAGCACCCGAGTGATAAACACAATGTTGATCAGGCTTATACCACCACTGCGGGTTGACTGGTATAGCTGGAGGGTCTCTCGGAGTAATCAGTTTCCGCTCTATCAAAGAGGGATACAGCTCTGCGTATGATACAGGAATAGGATCGAAAGTGATCTTCTTCCTCTCATAACTCGTACTAGCTGGATTGCTGTTGCGAGGCTGGTAGGCCTGCTGTTGAGGACGATGTTGATGTTGATATTGCTGATGTGGTTGTTGATTATGATTATTGTGCTGCTGATATTGCTGATTGTTGTCTCTGAAGACAGGTGCTATGTGAGCCACCTGATGTTGGTTGCTGGCTGAACGTACAGGCTTCCTCCCCACGGAGGGTCTTCTGGGTTTGACATGGGATTGCACAGCATGTGCCTCCCCATATTTCTTCTTCGCAAACGCCCCATATCGCTTGCTAGAAGAGCCTTCATCTTTGGATAGTCGTCCCTCTCGGACTCCTTCCTCCAATTGCATCCCCATGTTCACCATTTCGGTGAAATCAGAGGGAGCACTAGCGATCATCCGCTCATAGTAAAATGAACTCAAAGTCTTCAAAAAGATTTTGGTCATTTCCTTCTCTTCCAACGGAGGAGTAATCTGAGCTGCCAGCTCTCGCCACCTCTGGGCGTACTCTTTAAACGTCTCTTTATCCTTCTGGGACATGGCTCTGAGCTGATCCCAAACGGGAGCCATATCCACGTTGTATTTATACTGCTTGACGAAGGCTTCGCCAACATCATTGAAGGAACGGATGTTTGCACTGTCCAAACTCATATACCAACGCAGTGCAGCACCGGACAAACTGTCTTGGAAATAATGAATAAGCAGCTGATCATTATCCGTTTGAGTAGACATTTTCCTGGCATACATAACCAGGTGGCTGAGAGGGCAGGTGTTCCCCTTGTATTTCTCAAAGTCTGGGACCTTGAATTTGATAGGTATTTTCACACCGGGAACTAAACAGAGCTCGGCTGCAGACTTGCCGAATAAATCCTTTCCTCGAAGGCTCTTTAATTCCTTGCGGAGCTCAAGGAATTGGTCATTCATAGCATCCATCTTTTCATGAAAATCTGGGCCCTCAGACGGCTCAGAATGATAGATGGTGTCGTCTACCCTGGGAACGGTAAGCACGACAGGAGGAGGCACTGCAATGACTGGGCTAGATGCCGGCATGGAAGCAAATGTTGGCGCAGGAATATCAGGCATAAAACCAGGAGGCATCCCCCACAGGAACCCGGGCGGCATGGCTGTTGGCACAAAATGAGCACTGGCAGCTGGCACAGTTGAAGAAACAACCTCAGAGATGACAGTCCCCTGGGGAGGAGTTGCAGGTGTTGGAGACGGCTGGTTCTGAGCAACTAGGAAAGATTCCATCAAAGCACTCAGTCTGGCGACTTCCTCTTTAAGTTCACGGTTCTCTTGCTCTAGATGATCCATCAATCTGGAAGAGTTGGCTCTGGTGTAGTACCGATGAGTCAGCTTGTCTTCAAAATAAATGAAGAGCACAGAGTTAGGCCACGGACAAGAAGACCGGAACAAATACCTGCTTATGCAAATGATGCACGCAATGCTCGTGCACATGATTTGTTTTTATTTCAAAGGAACTCTAGGGTATTATTTGCAAATTTTTGAATATTAAGCATTTGATCGCATATGGAAAATATCTCATTAAATATATTCGAGAAAAAGAAGTACAGCATTGTCAATCATTACAAGAGAAAAGGAAAATAAACATCCTATGGATCCCTAGAAGCTCGGGACACCGGAAGATAAGCTGCATGAAGCCTCTTAATCTCTCTCTCATATGTTGCTTCCATATCCACTTTCTCTTTGGCGAGTCTGTCATACCTCCTTTTCCAGAACTTGGAAGACTGAGGAAGTAGAGAAGTCCATGTATCATCAGGATCATCAATCACCTGATGCTCGAGGAACCCGATCAGGGCATCCTTCTCCTTAAGTTGTTGAAGCAACTCTTCTCTTTCACGGATCCAGGCACGTGAAAGGTCTTCGTCTCTCGACTCCTCTACGCCTTGGTTAGCGAGGGTTGAAGGCCCAACCACAACCAAAGGTGTAGGTCTCGGATAATCATAAGGCATGAGATACTCTGATGCTCTCTTCCTTACCCAATCAGTATATGGCTCCAAAGCAATGCAGTTCTTCGGACCCAACTCATTTCTACCCTTCTTGTGAATCTTGCGCCAAGCGCGGACCATCCTTTCTTTCAGGCCTTGGGGATCTTTACCCTCCTGAAAGAACACACCTTCTAACAGAATGTTATTAGGTTTATCCTTTAGGGGAAACCCAAGCTGACGTCGTGCTAAGATAGGGTTGTAGCTAATCCCACCACATGTACCAAGAAGAGGCACATTGGAGAATTCACCACAAGAATCAATAATCTGCACAGTGTCACATACACGATCATACCAAGAGATATCATCATTAGTGAGAGACATGAGTCTCGTAGACCACCGTAGACATCCCTTGTTCTCCTTGAAAGCGACCGTCTGAGGTAAGTGAGAAATAAACCACTTATACAACAGAGGCAAACAACACACAATAGCGCCACTACCCTTTGCATTCCTCAGATGCAAAGAGAAATAGGTATCACCCAACAGAGTCGGAATAGGATTAAGAGCATAAAAGATCCTAATAGCGTTCACATCCACAAATTTGTCGATGTTGGGGAACAATACCAATCCATAGATGAGCAGCACGAATATGGCCTCAAAGGCATCCTCACTCATGGCCTTCCCATAAACGGTAGCTTGAGCGATGAGGAACTCAGAAGGAAGACCTTGAATTCCACCTTTGGTAGTCATATGAGCTTTAACCAAGGATTCATCTATGTGCAACATGTCTGCGATCTCTCGAGAAGTCGGAATACTTTCCAAGCCACTGAACGGCACCTGATCCAGAATCGGAATACCCATAAGATGAGCATACTCCTCGAGGGTAGGCAATAGCTGAAATTCTGGAAAAGTGAATCAGTGATACAGAGGATCATAGAACTGCACCAAAGTACCCATCAACCCTTCGTCGACCTGAGTAGTCAGAAGAGGCAGAAGCTTCCCATACCGAGCATTGAAACCCAAGGGATCTAATACATAGGGTGTCAGATTCCTTAACTCTTTCAGATCGGGCTGTTGGAAGTTGTACTTCTTTGTATGCCTTTTTTGTCTTTCCATATCTGAAAATTTTGCAAATAACCCCCTTTTAAGTTCCTTGAAAATTTTCTTTTTTTTTCTGATGATATGGATGCAGA
The DNA here is from genome assembly GCF_024323335.1 of Lathyrus oleraceus. NCBI lineage: Eukaryota > Viridiplantae > Streptophyta > Magnoliopsida > Fabales > Fabaceae > Lathyrus > Lathyrus oleraceus. Next base: position 191,241,554 of record NC_066584.1, on the reverse strand, counting down.
TGAATGCATGAATGCATGAATGCAACAATCACACTCAAGGATCAAGCAAAGCACACCAGACAAAGGTCATGGGAAAGCTCATATCATCCTTAATATTAATCATCCATTTTGGTGGATTATGGTTTTCACCTTATCGACACCCAAGTTCCATTGATATTAACGATATATGAACCGGCTCAATCATCCATTTTGGTGGATTATGGTTTTCACCTTATCAACACCCAAGTTCCATTGATATTAAGGATGTATGAACGACTCAACCATGAATCACGGGTTTGTTGCGAGTCACGAGCATGGAGTCTCAGTTAAGAACCACCCAAAGGGAGTGTACTATGGTTTAAACCTGCCGAACATGTTCTACCAGAGGTTCCCATGGTCATCATCCCATCTTTCGAATATTATCGGAGGAACGAATACTCGTATTCCAAAAATATTCTCAAGAGAGACTCTTATGAGTGTAGTATCGCGTAACAATCGCATCAAATCTGACAATTGAATGACCTCCGCACTACACCCTAAAAATAGGCCAAGATGGGCTTGGTAAACTAAGGTCCTTGGCTTCTACGGCACATATTGAAAGAATAATGCCTAACCACAAATAACTTGTGTGACATCATTAATCCAACATGACCTCCACCAAGTGAATGGACTCGCAAGTCAACTTGCTAAGGAATAACTCCACACAAGTCGACGAGACTATGCCATTCTCCTATCATAAGGTGCACTCGAGTTCGGTTATAGAACTCATTTCACAGAGATCACCAAAGCAAGCAAGCAATTGATATATCAAGCAAATCAATCATTACAATCAATACAGTAATCCCAAATTGTACAAAAAATATGTCATAAACAATAGACAAATATAATACAACAAAGTGTGAAAAGTAGGCAAACCCGCCAGGAAGATTTATTTTCATCCCCAGCAGAGTCGCCACTTTTCTGTAGCGGTGTATTCGTCACTTTATGATTTATTGATTAAATCAAAAGCAAAGCATACAAAGATAGAGTCGCCACCGCACTTCTATTTTTCCAAAGGAATGGCTAGAAAGCGAACAAAAGCCTAAGAAGTTTTACACATAGAAACTAATAAAAGGTCAGAGATCTGGGTAAGGGGGTAATTATGTTGTGGGAAGGTGTTAGGCACCCACAACATCCTAGGTACTCCTAGGGAACCTCTTTTCACAACTTGTTGTATCAGGTTATTGTTTATGAAATATTTATTGTGCAAACATTGATTGAAGAGATGAGAAAAGAATATACAAGTTAGTTATTTTTGTGTTTGGATGGATGAAACCCATGGCCTACGTACCTTTTCATGAAAGATAAGGATCAAAACGCCGTAGTTCGGCTAAAAGATTTCAAAAAGTGAATGGATTGATTTTAAAACAAAAGCCTTAAGGTCTTTCATTATCAAAGGGAGAAAACTCGACCTGAACAATCATAAGTCCACCATGTGAGAATAGCTTCGTCATACTAGAGGGGTTAACCCTGTTTTCAGTATGGAAGTCTTACAATTCAATCACTAAGGACAAAAGGTGAGATTCACATCAACCACTAAGATAATTCAGATCTATGGCTAATGCATGAAAACTTGATTAAGAAGTGGACAAGGGCCACAAAAACAATTGAGTGAGTGAAATTAACCATTTAGGAGTATTCACAAAAGATGGTCAAAGTTGACATTAAATTCAATTCAGAAGAAGTATTGTGAAAGTGAAGTTTGAAAATCAGAGGCTTAAGGCTTGGGTTTCTAGTTTTGAAAACAAGTGAAAATGTTTGCACAAAAGTTTTCTGGTTTTGGGTTAAGGATGAAAACAAGGTTCAAAGTTATGCACAAAAGGGTTAAGGGAACACAACCATAAAATAGGTAACATAAATGGAAACATAAAGCCAAAAGCAAGTAAAACATGGTATCAGAGATAGCCAAAATAAATGGAAACCAGATGCCAATCAATGCTTATACCAGACTCACAAAACAAAGATGGATACCAGATGCCAATCAATGGACTTATACTAGTCTGACAAAACAAAGATGGATACCAGATGCTAATCAATGGACTTATACTAGTCTCACAAAGCAAAGAAAACATGGATACCAGATGCCAATCAATGGACTTACACTAGTCTCACAAAGCAAAGAAAACAAATGCAATAAGCAAGAGGAAACAAGTTGCCAATAAATGGTCTTACACTCGACTCCAAGGAAATGGAATGCCAATAAATGGTCTTAGTTCCAACTCTTACCAGATCATAGGAAACAAATGCCAATCAATGGACTTACAATTGACTCCTCAATGGACAAAACCAAATGTCACAAAGTATGAACAATGATCATGAAATGATATACAATTAATGTTCAAAGATGAAAACAATGCACAGAGGCACACACCAACAATTATGCACAGATGGACAAATAAGCAAACAAACAGTCAATTATCACACACTATCCACAACCAAGGGGCTCAAGCAAGGTTGGGCTTTAGTCAAGGGGTCATATCGACCTTGACAAACAAGCCAAATACTGGAATGGGTAGTCAGGCTCTTAACCTCTAACATTGAGAGTTAGGGTGAGCAGATGAAATGGAGATGACGGTTATTCCTCATAGCTCTTAACCCGGGCCTGGGTGAGCTTGAATCAATAGAATGTGTGAGAGTCCAGAATGGGGAACTCTATTCCACAATGACTGACTCTATGTACAAGATTTTTGGGTTTTTATTCAAAGTGCATCAACACATGGTGTGAGCAAGATGAATGACACAACTGAATAGCAGGGGATGGATTACACATCCCTTTTATCTGCCAATTGCCTCTTAAGAGGACTTAGCCTGCTTGGTACAACATTAAACAAACAAAGACATGGCCTCTTAAGGAGGGCTTCAGACAGGTGCCTGCCAAAATAACATGACAGGTCTTCCAGACTACATGGAGAGTAGGAAAATACCTAAGTGGTATGCCAACCACAAGCAAAGCAAAGCAACTCAAATAATGAGTTGAGGCGGCTAAAGTACCTCTTGAAGATCAACTTCTGGAAACGCACGATCCAAGGCTTGGCAAGCTTCAAATCTACTCCAGAACACTTGTTATGAAGATTGATGAAGGAATTAAGGCTTGAAACAGCTTAGATCTTGCCTAACAATCAACTTCCATTCTTGAGTTCTTGAGCCTGCACCACACAATTCCTGGCCAAATTCTGCAATTGAGAGGTTATGTGAAGAAAATTTGAATTATGATTGAGAGAAAATTTTGGAGGGAGATGAAAACTAGATCTAAAAATGGTGAAATGATGAAGCTAACCTGAAATTCTGTTAGGATTTAGTACTTATATGCTCTCTTAATCACATTTGCTAATCCATACTTAATTTGGTTAATTGAAATTAGGCAAAATAAGGTGTTTTGGCAAAATATGAAAATTGGTGGTGCATGGAGTAATCCCACGTGAACAGTGCCATGTACATGGTCAAAGTCACTCAAAATCATTTCACAAGCAAAAATGCAATGGTATTTTGTCCATACAATGCACCAATTTTAAATTTTCAAATTTCCCTCCAAAAAAGGCGTGGAATAGCAAATGATCATATGATGGAAATTCATGCAATGTGATGAATGGTTTGGAAAGTTCATGTCATGAGAAGAAAAATGCAAGAAGAAGCACTCATTTTGGAGTTATGAGTCAAAAGTTATGGCCTTTTGAAATATCTCCTCAACCATTCATCAGATGCTCATGATCTTGGACTTTTTGGAAATGGAAGAGAGAGATCTTCAACTTTCATGTAGGACAAAAATTCATTTGAAGCTTCTTTGATGTTGGAAAGTTGAGTTGAAGTTTGTCCAAAAACATTCCATTTTTGGAAACTTGAAATTATAGGTCACTTTCTATTTTGGGAAACTTTTGACTGGACCTCAAATTCTTCAATGTGAATGTTCGACATGATGAATAAGCCTTGTTTGAATATGAATGGGATGAAGAAACTTAATTCCCACACTCAAAGTCCACAGTTGACTTTACAGTTGACTACAGTGGTCCTTAGATGACCTGAACATGTTCTGATAAATTTGAGCCTCCACCACCTGGGGAATTTGCTTCACAATGAACCTCTAGCTCATATAAGCTCAATATAATGATCACATGATCCATATATCAATGGAAACTTCATCTCTTGCACAAAGGCTTCACTTGAATTGCCTTGACCTGTTGACTGCTTAAGCTGCAAGACAAATGTTAGATGACATATTTTTGTACATTTTTGGTTAGTGATTAAAAGAAAAGCAATGATATACAAATGCAAGCAATGCTTGGTGATCAAGAATCACTCTCAAGAAAGATATCCCACCCACAGGGAAGGAGGCAAGGTGTCCAATGATCCTTGAGGCTATGCAATGTTATGATATGATGCCATGAGGGATCTTAGGGACAAAATTGGGGTCTTACACCTTTTGCTAACTTGAGCACATAATTGTGTATATACTATTATGCTTGTGTTTTGTTTTGATTGCTGAGAACCAAATGCAAAGAAGTGGACTTAGATTCTAAGACATACCCTATGAAAAGAATGGTGAAATGGACTTAGATTCTAGGACATTCCTGTAGCGGTGTATTCGTCACTTTATGATTTATTGATTAAATCAAAAGAAAAGCATACAAAGAATCGAGTTGCCACCGCACTTTTATTTATCCAAAGGAATGGCTAAAAAGCGAACAAAAGCCTAAGAAGTTTTACACATAGAAAACTAATGAAAAGGTCAGAAATCTGGGTAAGGGGTTAATTACGCAATGGGAAGGTGTTAAGCACCCAAAACGTCCTAGGTACTCCTAGGGAGCCCTTTTCACAACTTGTTGTACGAAATGTTATTTGTTTATGAAATATTTATTGTGCAAAGATGGATTGAAGGGATGAGAAAAAGAATATACAAGTTATTATTGTTTTTGTGTTTGAACGGATGAACCCGTTGCCTACGTACCTTTCCATGGAAGGTAAGTGAAATTCTGGTGTAGTCAGAATTCAGATGTTCTACTCCAAGTTATGACATCTGATCTAACATTGTAACTAATACAACAAGATAGTTATTAACCACTGTACTAATATGCACACGTTCACAGATGTCATGACATCTCTTTCTATGTCACCCTAGAATGGATGAACACCTGGTTCTGTGCATCAGGGAGAAAGACTCAACAGAGATCAGTCCTAGCACTCACTTCTGTTGTTTTCTTCCACAGTTATCAGCATGAAGTCTTACTGTTGATTTTGGACATCATCTGTTACCTTGTTCCTGTGTGTTTGTCTTTTACTTGTATTTCCTGAATTAAAGGTTGAACACGTTAATCTAATTTCCACTTATTAGATTGCCAATAACTAGGCTATTTGTTAGGTTCATTAATTGTAGGTTAGTAGTTGGTTTCCTGGATTTTAGCTCAGCTGTTGAATCCCTGAAGAATAGCCTGAAAAAAATACCTAAACAGAAAAACCAATTATCCTACATTTTAGCACATGCTATTGAGAATGAATGTCACAACATTCAGTTCGACAGTCAGAACATATGTTGATTCAGTTATGTTCCTGGAACCATGCTGTGCTAAGTTTGCAGTACTGTGAAAGACCAACTAGTCTCTACTTCAGTATCAGCCTTCAGTATCAACTGTCAACACATCCAGTTTAACAGTTTCACACTTATCCTTCGGCCAGGTCTGTTATCCTGGAAGAGAACAGACTTAAATAAATGTTGAATTGAACCTAACCTGCTTATTGTTCAGTATACACTGTCACTGATGAATGTTACAACATTCTGGTTGACATTCAAACAGAAGGCTATATACCAGGTCTGTTATCATCTTGATAAGCTGACTGGAATACCAGCTGAGTTATGACAGTAACAAAAACACATGCAGAAGGAAAACAAACACTGGAAATTGTTAACCCAGTTCAGTCCAACATGACCTACATCTGGGGGCTACCAAGCCAGGAAGAAGATCCACTATTAGCAGTATTAATTCAGAGTTAAACTCACCCGTTTACAACTCTTCACTTAATCCCTACCCAATGCAATCTATACCTAGGAACTCCTAGATAGAAACCTCCAGTTTCCATTCCTATCACTACAAATACAATGTAATGTTAACACACCTTGAACTTGCTTCACAGCTTCATTCAGGAACAAAATCACTCTTGCCTACAGGCTTTGAGTTACAAATACTCTCAGCTTTGAACACTGAGAAACACATGGTAACCTTCCCACAGATTGGTAGGTTTACCTCACACACACCCCTAAATTTTCATTCTAGGAGGCTTACAAAGACTAGATTACAATCAGCTATTTATAACCTAATCACCCAACTGGATTTGGGCCTTCAGAAGTCGCAGCAGACTTGTTCTTTGCTGTTACAACTTCAGCAGAAAAATTCTGCTACAAACAAGGTCTTCAATCCTAGAATCTCTCCATATATATCTCCATATTTTGAGCCTATATATCTTCTGATTGAGTCTTCAAGACCTCCACATGGGAGTTAGGATATTCACCAGATATCCTTGCTGATCCCATAATATATACTGAATTAATTAATTGAGTTTTCTACTCAAGTGCGATGTGACAGACCTGATGTCGTGACATCGTACAAGACATGTTGGTCCAGATGTTGAATTTCTCCAACCCAACATATTAAAACAACAGAGGTGATTACATTATTTGTTTTACTAAAATTAATGTCAATCCTAAGGTATTAACAATCTCCCCCTTTGGCAAATTTTAGCTAAAACAAATAAGCCTCTGTCATTCTCTCCACCACCACAAACACCTATGTTGGTGTACATGGGGAAGAAGAGGAACAAGACTCAGTTGTACCAGAACCCTTCCCCTCAACAGGAGAGCTTCTTGAAGAGTATGTAATGCTGAGTACATAGATAATGTAACTCAGATCACAAGGCATAACTGTCTTCTTAACTCAGATCAGAAGACACAAGTGATATACCCAGTTGGTGGATTTTGTGCCTGACACCAACTTCTGTTTGCTACCACAGTTAGCTTGCTTCTGGTACATTCTCAACCCCAGGACTGTATTTCTCTCCCCCTTTTTAGCTAAACATTTGTAAAGGCACCCCTCACAAAACCAGATCCAGGCGCAGCTTGCCCAAACCTTAACATACCCCATGATTCTGAAGGAATAGAGTGTTTCTCTTGTGAGAAGAAGAGGGCTATTACATCCTTTAAATAGTCCAGCCCGTGCTTAGGAATTAACGGTAGGAATTAATGCTTGGTCAAGATTCATTAATGTTTGCTGAGAAACAGTCAGGGAATCACCAACAAAATCTCAGACTATCTTTGAATACCTTTTATAGCTCTTGACTGTTTCTTTTTCAAAACAGCAGTTCCAGTGCATGGAGACTATTCCATATATGCAGTCAGACACGTTGCACGCGATGTCTTAACATTACACGCGGCTTTTTCCTGCATTCTGCCAGTATTCAACATTTCCCAAGGTTCCTGTCATACCTCCAGTAGAGACTTGACATCTGGCACTGCTACAGTCAAATTCCCACACTTCAGCAGATGGTTACTCCCCCTGTACCACACAGCTGTAGCCATCAGGCTTATTCTGATTTATCAGAATTTGACACATCACCTTCATAATTCCTACTGATTTTAAGATTCAGAAGGAATTAGCAGCATTGTCCAGGGCAATGTCATGACATCCGATCAGACATTCTTCTGCTCACTCAGCCTTGACATACATCACAGCATCCTGATAACTGACAAGGTGCCATACCTAGTTATCTGAGTACACAAAGACCACAAGCTTGATAATTACTTGCAGCTTCAAAGACATAACTCCCCCTGTCATAGACACCCTACTCTCCTCTTTACACTTGGAGGTCACACATGAGCATATCCAACACCCCAAAGTTGGACCTTCACATACTTCCTGATTCAAAGAGAATTCAGACCACTTGATGAATGGAAAACATAAGACGCATCTTCATGTCTTCAAGAGCACACCCTCTGTTCAACCCTCTTAGCTGAACACATTCACACTCTGTGTCAATCTCTCTTCTAACCAGAACAGAAGACCACTTCACAAGATGTTCTGACATCAGCTGGGACATCCTTCACAACATAACAAGGACCACCAACTGAGAGTCTTCAAATATTGCTGAGTCACCAGCTTGATCAAGAAGAACCCAGACATAAATTGGGACATATACATTTTCATCCCATTACAAGAGATACTCTTCCATAGATAGCTCAGAACTCCTACCACAAGCTCCAAGAGATGAATAGAAAACACCTCCTTTAGTCTTCAACTTACTACTTTTCTGCTCAAAAGTAATTTGTCTCAGACTTTCCTCTAGAATAATCAGCTGCCATATGTGGATTATCTTGATTCTTCGAACTTACTTCTGAGATAGACCAAATGCCACTGGTTGATTACCTCCTTCATGAGTCCTCATTTGAAAAAGTCACATGCTGCTTTTTGACCTCCCCAAGTTTATCAGACTTCTCCCAAAGATATTCTGATCTTCCAAGTGAGATTTGAACTTCAAGTTACATGTTAAACAAAGCTTAGGGTCTCTAAGACATGAACATGTAACATCTTCTCCAACGAGCAACTCCTAAGAACTGCAATGAGAACGATCCTTTTGAAGTACCCAATCTACAACTCTGTAGACCCTTCTATCTTAAGTTGATGTGCCACTTCACCAACTAAGAATCTGATGTTAAACCAAATGTCACAACATTGTGTTTAGACATCTAGCTGTTGAATTCAGCTCCTTCTTCTGCCACTTGAAAGAACTTCCTCCCTTCACAGAACAAGAGTTCAATGTTCTCATAGACTTGATTGAGGAACCAAGTTTGAGTAAACAACCTCCATCCTGCAGGTTTGCAGTTAAGTCATCCAAGCTCACACCTTGATGAATTACTGCTTCTTCTCCAAAGACATCAGACACTCTGATGCATGAGTCTTCAGAAGGACCAGCTAGAAACTAACCCTTCAGCTATACCAAGGATTCCACTTCCTAAAGCAAGGTTGTTTCCATGATGTTAAGAAAGTTGCCCCTTGTTCTTAACTTCATAGTGTGCATTAGCCAATGCACTTCCTTACCTAGATCAGGAATAAGCTGATCCAAGTAACCACCATCAAGACTATGATGTCTTCTTCTTCTTGTACATACCAAGGCTGAACATGTTTCTTGCCAGGAAACCTTTTCAGAGATCATATGCTTTTGCTGCCACCAAAGAGATAGACCATAAGCCAATGTACTATCCTTCCTGTGATTCTGCACAGGTTCTTGAAGAAGAGATGTTCCAACATCTTTAAGAACATCAGATATCTTGAGCTCCAAGGATAATCAATTAACTACTTGTACTTGGCACAAGCTGACGTTGATTTTAAATCCTTTCCCAATATTCCTTTCAGATACTTCCACCATAAGACTACTTTGAACATACTCTTCTAGTGTCAACATCTTCTGCTTGCAAGCACTTCAACGGTTTTGAAAACCTTCTCAGATTAAATTCACCCTTAGGAATGAGAGAGATGAATTCTTCCTTGCAAGTGTGTCACACAACCACCAGAACCCATGTGACACAGGTCAACAGCCAACCAGACTTTAGGCTGACCAAATGTGAGGAGGTTAACCAACACTCCCCCTCAAATTAACAATCATGGAAACTTCACATCAATCTCCATGCATTGTACAGATATGTCTCAACATGACATACACCATCCCTACCAGTGGCACCTAACTCTATGAGTTGTACCTAGACTTACTCCAATCACGCCAATCAGACTTCAGCTGACCATGAGTACTAGTGAAAGAAAACAACACTAGTTCATAGTAGATATGCATTGCCAGAGCATACTACCTCAACCAACCTCTGAATCTTCATATTCTCACTCCTTGAAAGAACTGTCACTTCTGATCGTGGTGTTTGAATAATAAGATTCATGGTCCCAATCCTCTTGAATGGAATAGCAGTCAGGTTGCCCTATTATTGACTTTTATCATCCAGGGGACATAACTTCTGGTACACTATAGTACTTCAGAAACCAACTGCCCAACCCTGATCAATCTACAGGGATAAGGCACACAGCGGGGATTGCACCGTGTCACTTTTCAACCAGCTCCACTTCTAGAGATCCAACTTCTAAAAGTGACCTTCTTGAGCATACACACAGTTGACCCTGTCCTAGTCAACTTAGCTCACACAGATGTCTCCTCTTCTAGGTCAGGAGTAGGTTTCAAACCAAGGTATTCCTTTGTTTGACTCCTAAAACCATCTGCTCTTCAACCAGTAGCTGCATACTTGTTGAACAACATGTTCTAACATCACATAGAACATCAGTTTAACCTCCTTGAAGCAGGCCCTCCTTGAAAGTCTTCAAGGTTTTCATATCCACTGACCAGGAGAGTACAAGCATCAGTGATCAGGTGATTCTTACCAAGAAGAGTGGACTTGATGAGACTCAAGTATCTTTGACATCTTCACTCGAGTATGATGGAATCTTGAATTCAGCATTCTTTCATCCACTTGAGGGAAAACTACATCAGAGTTTGAGTTTTGCCAGGTATTATGCAGCGGAAATCATAATACAACTCAACCTAAGAACACCCTTTTCACCAGATCACCCTCCAAGTCCATACCAAGTTTGAATGTGATTCAATATTGGCACAGATGTCCCATCCAAAGGCCAATTGCCAACCTCCAGATACAGGTACACATCAGTCCTGTCATGAACAGTCCATCCACCTACTTCAAGGGACCATTCAGGGAAATTACAGAACCTTCCACTGGTTCCAACATAACTTCTTGCAATATACCAGAAAGTATCACCCATGGATCTCATCCAGAAGCAGAACAGGATGCCTGCTCTGATACCAATTGAAATTCTGGTGTAGTCAGAATTCAGATGTTCTACTCCAAGTTATGACATCTGATCTAACATTGTAACTAATACAGCAAGATAATTATTAACCACTGTACTAATATGCACACGTTCACAGATGTCACGACATCTCTTTCTATGTCACCCTAGAATGGATGAACACCTGGTTCTGTGCATCAGGGAGAAAGACTCAACAGAGATCAGCCCTAGCACTCACTTCTATTGTTTTCTTCCACAGTTATCAGCATGAAGTCTTACTGTTGATTTTGGACATCATATGTTACCTTGTTCCTGTGTGTTTGTCTTTTACTTGTATTTCCTGAATTAAAGGTTGAACACGTTAATCTAATTTCCACTTATTAGATTGCCAATAACTAGGCTATTTGTTAGGTTCATTAATTGTAGGTTAGTAGTTGGTTTCCTGGATTTTAGCTCAGCTGTTGAATCCCTGAAGAATAGCCTGAGAAAAATACCTAAACAGAAAAACCAATTATCCTACATTTTAGCACATGCTGTTGAGAATGAATGTCACAACATTCAGTTCGACAGTCAGAACATATGTTGATTCAGTTATGTTCCTGGAACCATGCTGTGCTAAGTTTGCAGTACTGTAAAAGACCAACTAGTCTCTACTTCAGTATCAGCCTTCAGTATCAACTGTCAACACATCCAGTTTAACAGTTTCACACTTATCCTTCGGCCAGGTCTGTTATCTTGGAAGAGAACAGACTTAAATAAATGTTGAACTGAACCTTACCTGCTTATTGTTCAGTATACACTATCACTGATGAATGTTACAACATTCTGATTGACATTCAAACAGAAGGCTATATACCAGGTTTGTTATCATCTTGATAAGCTGACTGGAATACCAACTGAGTTATGACAGTAACAAAAACACATGCAGAAGGAAAACAAACACAGGAAATTGTTAACCCAGTTCAGTCCAACATGACCTAAATCTGGGGGCTACCAAGCCAGGAAGAAGATCCACTATTAGCAGTATTAATTCAGAGTTAAACTCACCTGTTTACAACTCTTCACTTAATCCCTACCCAATGCAATCTATACCTAGGAACTCCTAGATAGAAACCTCCAGTTTCCATTCCTATCACTACAAATACAATGTAATGTTAACACACCTTGAACTTGCTTCACATCTTCATTCAGGAACAAAATCACTCTTGCCTACAGGCTTTGAGTTACAAATACTCTCAGCTTTGAACACTGAGAAACACATGGTAACCTTCCCACAGATTGGGAGGTTTACCTCACACACACCCCTAAATTTTCATTCTAGGAGGCTTACAAAGACTAGATTACAATCAGCTATTTATAACCTAATCACCCAACTGGATTTGGGCCTTCAGAAGTCGCAGCAGACTTGTTCTTTGCTGTTACAACTTCAGCAGAAAAATTCTGCTACAAACAAGGTCTTCAATCCTAGAATCTCTCCATATATATCTCCATATTTTGAGCCTATATATCTTCTGATTGAGTCTTCAAGACCTCCACATGGGAGTTAGGATATTCACCAGATATCCTTGCTGATCCCAGAATATATACTGAATTAATTAATTCAGTTTTCTACTCAAGTGCGATGTCACAGACCTGATGTCGTGACATCGTACAAGACATGTTGGTCCAGATGTTGAATTTCTCCAACCCAACATATTAAAACAACAGAGGTGATTACATTATTTGTTTTACTAAAATTAATGCCAATCCTAAGGTATTAACAGTAAGGATCAAAACACCGTAGTTCGGCTAAAAGATTTCCAAAATATGAGTGGATTCATTTTAAACAAAAGCCCTAAGGTCTTTCGTTATCCACGGGAGAAAACTCAACCTTATACAAACAACAAGTCCACCATGTGAGAAAAGCTTCAACTTGCTAGGTAGGGGTTAACCCTATAATAAGCAAGGAAGTCTTATAATTCAATCACTAAGGACAAAAGGTGAAATTAACATCAACCAACTAGGATAAATTAAACCTATGGCTAATGTATGAAAACTTATCAAGAATGGACAAAGCCACAAAACAATTGAATGAGTGAAATTAACCAATTAGGATTATTCACAAAAGTGGTCAAGATATGATTAGAATTCAATTCAAAAGAAGTATTATGAAAATGAAGTTTGAAAAATCAAAGGCCTAAGGCCCAGGTTTCTAATTTGAAAAGAAATGAAAAAGTTTGCACAATAATTTTCAGGTTTTGGATTAACATGCACATGGAGGTTTAAAGAAACAGAAAGGTGGGAGGCTGAGGAAGTAAAACTTCTTAGATGTTCACCTCTTGAGATCATATGTAGACGATTCAAGTGATTCCTTTGGAATAGGCAACGATGCAATAACAGATGGACAAAGTAAATGGATACCGGATGCCAATCAATGGACTTATTCCAATCTCCTAAAACAAAATGGATACCGGATGCCAATCAATGGACTTATACCAATCTCCTAAAACAAAATGAAATATGGATACTAGATGCCAATCAATGGACTTATACTAGTCTCCTACCATATCATGGGAAACAACTGCCAATCAATGGGCTTATGCTTGCCTCCTCAATGGACAAAACAAAATGCTACAAAGCAAAGTTTATGAAATGATATACAAGTGATGATGATAAATGCACAAAGGCACACTCAAGCAAATATGCACATATGAATCAAGTAAACACAAACAAATCAATTAGCACACACTATATACAATCAATTAGGCTCAAGCAAGGTTAGGCTTTACAGCCAACTGGAATGGGGTATTTTGAGCTCTTAACCCTAACATTGAGAGTTAGGGTGAAGCAGATGAAATGGAGATGAGGGGTGTGCCTCATAGCTCCTATCCATGGTCAGGGAGAGCTTTACAATGGAAAGTGTGGGAGTTCAGAAAGTTGGAACTCTTCTCCACAAATGGACTCTATAAGATATTGGGTTATTATTCACCATGCATCAACACATGGTGTGAGCAAGGTGAATGACACACTGAGTAGCAGGAGATGGATTACACATCTCTTTTATCTGCCAATTTCCTCATAAGAGGACTTTTCCTGCTTGGCACAAAAGTTAAACAATCACAAGCATTGCCTCTTAAGGAGGACTTCAGACAGGTGCCTACCAATAACAGTAGGTCTTCCAGACTACATGAAGATTAGAGATTATACCTAAGTGGTTAAGCAACCAAGCAAAAGCAAATTTCAAATGAACTTAAAGCAACTTAGGTACCTGTGGAAACAACTAAGCAAATCAGTATAAAACTCAGACAATCAGACAACAGTCAATAAGCAACAAACAATCTCAATATACAAAAGGTGTAAGCCAAAGGCAATCACAAATGAGTTAGCTTCAACCTACAAAAGACACAAATGTTAGTAATCAAAAGCAAACAACAATACTCAAATGATGGAGCATCATCAATTATGCAACTTGGATGTTTAACCTGAAATCAAAGCTCAAATGTAAGCCACAAACCACTAGGTCAAAGCCTAGGGTCAAAGATGAAGAAAAAATTCAAAATAGGAGCTGAAATTTAACATGAATCAACTTCAATCACATCTTGACACATTCCAAACGGTCTCACATCAAGATCAATTACCAAAAGCATTTCATGATCAAAAGAAGTTCAAGGCAATTTCAAAGCTCATATGTGATCATCATGAATGAAAAATTCAAATCAAAACAGAAATTATTCAAATAAATCTGGAAAAATTCATGCATATTCAAAACATCTAACATGATTAACATACAAAAAATCAGAAGAATCATAAATCATTTAGCACGGAAATCACATGGTACAAGTTGAACATTCAAAGGTGTGACACAAATTGTCACACCAACTTAGCATAAGCATAAAACAGAGATGATGCATAGGAAAAATACCAAACCAAAACCAAAATGTCAAGCAATGTGTCTAGTTTCATCATGCAAAATTTCACATTCATTGGATAAGAAACAAGCATTTCATGAAGGAATAAGCAAGGCAAGGTCAAACAAGCATATGTACTCAAACATCCTAGCACAAAATAATATCCACCAAGCACAACTTTGGAACTTATTATGATGAAATAGTAGACAAACAGAGGAGCATTGTGCAAAAAATTGGAGTCAATTTGGATGAGTTTTCAATTTTATATGATTTTTTGAAGTTAAGGAAAAAATTGAAAATCAAAAATGAGCATAGCATGGCCAAAGGAGGGAAAATGAGAAAATATGAAAGCATTTGAAAACATTGCCATCGCCCGGAATCGAAGTCAGTATGCATTTGAATTTGAGCGCTCAATCAAAACGACGTCGTTTAGTACCTAAACCCTAGCGCGCCAAAAATTTCGTAGCTAATTTGAAATGTCGTAGCTAATCCGAAGCCAGTTCGCAGCAAAACCTGGAGATGATGAATGTTCAAGGTTGAAGATGAAGATCATGATGATCTTCATCTGGATTTTCCAGATTTTTCAAAATGTGTCCAAAAATCAAAATCAAGCACAACATTCGAATCCTCATCACATGTACATCAAGAATCCATAATCATTTCATGCAAAAACATCAAAACACGCACGGATCGAAGAGAATAAAATTCAACATCAAAACTTCAATCAATCATAACTAACTCAAAACAGCACCAAATCACTCGATTCAAAGCTCAAATTGATCAGCATGCTTAGATCTACAACAACATAGCAAAGGATTTCAAAAATAAGAGATTCGAATTGTGACCTCTTGAAGTGAAGAAGCTGGAATTTGTGATATCCAAGACTTGAAATGATCAAAAGCTTCCCTGTGATGCTTGTATAGATGATTGGAGGAGAGATTGAAGCTCAAACACACTTGAATTCAGCAGAATTTGAAATCACCATGGATGCTTCAAGCTACGAGTATGCTTCAATATGGCACGGTTTCTCTCTATTCCACGTCCAATCTTGCTCAACAATACCTCAGGAGCATGAATCAACCAATAGAATGTGCTTTTGTTTGAAGAAATTGCAAAAAAAATTGAGAGAAAAGTTTGGAGAATTTTTGGATCTAGATCTGAAATTGTGGTTAATGCTGAAAACAGTTATGCTTAACCTTATATACCTCATACTAATCATGTTTAGATCATGTTTAAGCCAAAGCCAAAGGTGATTAACAAGTTATGGAGTGTAAGTGCAAAATTGGATTTTCACCCCCATGCATGGAATGCATGTGTGAACAGTACACGAAGCCCATTCATTTTCACTTAAAATCAATTTTTAAGACCAATGGTAATGGAAAAAAGTTCAAACAATGCACCATTTTTAAACATTGTAATTTCCCTCCAAAAAACCAATGGATTAACAAGTGATCATGTGATGACAATTCATGTAATGTGATGCATGGTTTGGAAATTAGAGGTCAAGAGGAGAATATATCAAAAAGAACCACTCATTTTGGAGCTTTGGTTGAAAAGTTATGCCCATTTGAAGTCCCATGCATACTTTGCCATGATTTGATCATATCTCCTTAACCACACCTCATATGCTCATGATCATGGACATTTTGAAATGGGAGAGAAAGATCTACAACTTTCATGTTCAACAAAATTTCATTTGAAGCTTTCTTGATGATGTAATATTGAGTTGAAGTTGGTTCAAAATCTTTCCATTTTCGGAAAGTTCAAATTATAGGTCACTTGCTATTTTTGGAAATTTTTGACTTGACTTCAAATTCTTCAATGTGAGTGTTTGAAATGTCAAATGAGACTTGTTTGAACATGAATGAAGTATTTCTAATCACTTCCCACCTCCAAATCCACAGTTGACTTTGCAGTTGACTTTCTAGGTCTTCAGATGACTTGACAGTGTTCTGATGAAATTCAAGCCTCTATCACTTGGGATTTTGCTTCAAGATGACATCATAGCTCATATGAACTCTTGTGAATGATTGTGGGGTCCAAATCTCAAGAATGACCACCATCTATTACTCAATAAATGCCTTTGATTGCCTTGACCTGTTAATGCTTCATCTGCAAGACAAAGGTTAGATGACATATTTTTTGTACTTTTGGTTAGTGATAAAAGGAAAAGCAATGATATACAAATGCAATGAATGCTTGGTGACCAGGAAACCACTCTCAGAAAGATGACCCACCCACAGGGAAGGAAGCAAGGTGTCTAATGATCCTTGAGGCAATGAAATGATATGATATGATGCCATGAGGTATCTTAGGTACAAAATTGGGGTCTTACAGATGCCCCTATTTAAGTCATTCTAGCCGGAGAAGTGAAGGTTAAAATCTTCATCTCGACGCGGTAGAATGGGCTTAAATAACAGTAATGAGACAAATTTTGGTCCCTAAGAGACCTGATGATGCAAATATATGCATGTAAAAGAGACAACCTCTGTGGGGAATACTGGTCCACAAAGAAAAGACGATCCAACGGAGTAATACACTCACCAGGGACAGAGACTCTAACAGGA
Source organism: Lathyrus oleraceus (assembly GCF_024323335.1). Lineage (NCBI taxonomy): Eukaryota > Viridiplantae > Streptophyta > Magnoliopsida > Fabales > Fabaceae > Lathyrus > Lathyrus oleraceus. Next base: position 191,224,241 of record NC_066584.1, on the reverse strand, counting down.
CTCTCATGGGGATAAGAAAAAAGAAAAAGAATGCGTGAGCAGGCCACGACTCTGAATTAGGGTAAACTAGAACTAGACACAGCGTGAGCAGAACACGACTGGACTGGAGACCTTACTGGGGAGTAAAGGACTCAAACTGGGGAAAAAAGATTCCAAAGGAAGACACATCCATTGGAAAGACTCAAGCTGACTCAAACTATCCACGAAGGATACTTCGGATGAAAATCCAGACTCGGACTGGGGAAAATTCACACAGAATCTCCCTGTCGGGGAAAACTGAGTATATTGGGGAAAACACCAATACAGCACAAGGGCAAAATCACAACGGAAACTCCACTAGGGAATGTCTAACAAAGAAGACTCTCCTGGAGAAAAATCTGCAAGATGAGATGTTACCGACTACTGGGTAACAAGCTCAAAGAGACATGTGATCTAAACACCGGTTACTGGGTGAAAGAAACAACAAGCTCAGGAAGAATGAATATCTAAGACCGGTATAAGGGTGAGAGATATCAATCAACCAAACATCTGAGAAAGACCTGAAAAAGGTACATCATCTCAGGAAAATCAGACTCCACAGGGGACCAAGGTCATGATAGGGAGCAGAAAAGAAGGAACACCAGGGATACCGGTTACTGGGTATATAATAGGTGACCGACCAAAGCGTGAATTGGTATATATGCCAAAACACTGATCATCCGAAAGGAGGGCTTGAAAAAGCAAATCGACTTATAGGATGGATATTCGACTCCGCAACGGGAAAACGAATCTTACTCACCTGGGGGAAAAAACCCAAATAGCGCATGAGATATAATATCCATTACCGTTAGAACGTGGATAGCATACTCGCATGAGATATATTATCTATTACCGTCAGAACGTAGATAGTATACTCGCATGGAAGGAACACCAGGGATACCAGTTACTGGGTATATAATAGGTGACCAACCGAAAAGAGAAACAATCGTTACCGACATCAACAAGGTAAACGAAAGATAACTCACAGGGGATAAATTGCAAGCATCCGACAATCATCCAGGAGACAACGAATATTCGATTCCACAAAGGAATAACGAATCTTACTCGACTGGGGAAACACAACAGGCTTCGACCGAAGAGTGCATGAGATACATTATCCATTACCGTCAGAACGTGGATAGTATACTCGCATGGAAGATTATCCACAACCGGTTACTGGGTTAATAAAGGATAAATCAACCGAAAAGAAAGGCATCAGGATACCAAAACTAGGTATATAAAGATGACCGATCAAAGGGAGCAATAATCATTACCGACAAAAGGGTAAATGAAAGAGAACTCACCAGGGATACATTGATAAACATCAATGATCCGGGGAACAAATCACTGGCACACGGTGAAAGGACCCGTTGAGGATAAAATTTCTAGCAACCGACAATTATCCACAAGGAAAGATCTGCTGGGATAACAATTGCTAGCCTACGGCAATTACCTAGAAGAAAGAGGGAATATCAACATCGAATACTGGATGAAGATAACCACAAAGAGTAACCATCATCGGTTAGGATGAACAACAAGGTTAACTCTGCAAAAAAAAGGGAGAAATTGGGATTTACAACTACCGAATACGGGGTAGAAGACCAAAAACTCTGGCTGAGGATAAAATTGCTAGCATACGGCAATCATCCACAAGAAAGCACAGACTCCGCTAGGGGGACAACAACAACATAGGATTTACAACTACCAAATACTGGGTAGAAGACCACAAAATCCACCATCAGCCAGAATGAACCACAACGGTTACCTCTGCTAGGGGATAAAATAAGGATTTATAACTACCGAATACAAGGTAGAAAACCAACAACTCTCTGCGTGGGGAATGAAAGAATCACAACTCCACACGGGGAAACAAAATAAGGTTTATAACAAACCACCAACTGCTGAGGAGCAAGAAAAATAAATAGGATTTACGACTACCGAATACTGGGTAGAAAACCATCGACTCTTGCTAAGGAATAAAAGGTGTTCACAAACACCTATTCCACCAAAAGGAGAAAAGGTATACAGGATTTACAACTATCGGGTACTAGGTAGAAAACCAACAACTCTCCTGAGGAATAAAAGGTATATAACCACAAATTCCTCCAAGAGGAAAAAGAGGGAACATAGGACTTATAACTACCAGGTACTGGGTAGAGGCCCAAACTGCGCTGGGGATAAAAAGAATTTTTGCCGGTTACTGGGCAGTTCATTCATTTATTCCACAGAGAAGCACAAGAAACAGTTGAAAAGTGCCAATTTAGGATCAAACCAAAAAGGCAAACTGAATCAAGACTCGTCCTAATGAGGATATAACTCAATAGGAAGATCCATCCCAATATATGTGTTGGGAGGAAATGGAAGAAACCATCATCCACGAGGATATATCTCAGTGGGGAATGGCAGAAGGAAAGACAGACACTTTCTGCTTATGGGGCTGACTCTATATTGAGAGATTAGACACCCGACATCTGCTTGGGAAGATCTACTAGAGAGATCTACATCACCGTTAGCAGGAGACAAAAAACAAAAGATATATGGCAAAAAATGCAAACATGAATATCTGAATGTTGAAAATATGCATGAATATGCGTGATTTATGTTTGATGAATGCTGACAAAACAGACATATCTAACACAAACAGGCCCAAGAATCAAACGCACGGTACTACACATCCAGAGGAAAATCCAAGGAAAGCCAATCTGCTGGAGACCTGACTGCTAAAAAAGCAAAGATCTGCGGGGAAGCAAAAGATCAGAGATATCAAATAAATCAAAAAATCTCTGAGTGATGGATCATCAATCAACCCAACTGGGGAACAAAAGTTCACAACAGGCAGAAACTGCCACAAAAGCAAATCTGTTAGGGAAATGGAGAAATCCCGAGATTTCTGCAGGGGATCCTCAGTATCAACTGGGAAACAAGAGTTCACTGCACAAGCAAGAACCGCTGAAGAGAACAGAACACACATGTAGAATCCAGCTGCACAAGCAACTCTATTGGGGATACTGCCAGCCACTCCATTGGGGATAAACCCACTGAGGGAAAATAGATCACACAAGTAGATTCTGCCACAGGCCACTCTACTAGGGATCAAAAGCATCAGGAAATCCACCAAATCTATGGATGATAGATCACCAACCAACCTGGCTAGGGAATAGAAGTTTACAACAGGCAGAAGCTGCCACAAAAGCAACTCTGTTGAGGATACTAAAGGGAAACATGAAACTTCTGCAGGGAAATATCACAGACCCAATCCACCGTACCACAAATCTAATGTGGAATTATCTGAGGAAGAGAAGGAGAACTGGGGATCAACCACCAAATGCTGAACCTTCTAAGAGGAAACTACCCACTGCTGAGGAGGAAATAATCACTGCTCTGCTGAAGGGATAAGAGGTGAAAACCTCAATAAGCACTCCGATGGGGAGAGATAGCATATATGAAGTATATCACGCCAACAACTCCGCTGGCGACTATACTGAGGAAACAACCGAAGTACCGGGATGTCAACCCAACAACTTCCAAATCTTCGAAAAGGAAAGCACCCATGTTGGGGAGAGAATATTGTTGGAGAGGATTGTGGAGTTCTCAACAAACACTCTGCTCTGGGGGAACGCAATCTCAACAGAAGCCCTGCTTAGGGAACAACCCTAGCAACAATCTAGATAAAGAGGATACAACCAATGCCAGGAATATGAACAAATGTCTTACCCTGTTGGAAATCATGCCACCCTTGGGAGAGCACTGAGAAATTCTTAGGTATCCTTTTGTCATTGTGAATGTTCACTTTGTTTTAAAACAATTTTATGAAAAATTTGTTTGTTTAAAACAATGACATTTTATCAATTAAAACATGCAAAACATTTGTCGAATTGGAACAAATAAGAGTGCAAATAATTGGATAAAAGCTCAAATTGATTTGATGGAATGGTAGCCTGCAAATGGCAAGACTCCATAGATCTGTACAAGTTTGAAATCAGTGATATATATTGGAAGAGGGCTATATTGAACATAATGATCCTTTCTCTACCAATTTGAATTTCGATGTATTCGAAGCTTCAGTTCACAACGAATCAAGAATCTCTGCAGAAAGGACAGCTGCGGAACAGAAAGTCTTGTCAGGATGCAGTGACTTGCCAAATCCCTAATTTTTGCCTGGATAGCCCTTTCGGGTTCTCCACCGAGACGCTCATTTTTGCCTAAGCCGCCCTTTCGGGTTTTCAACTTAGCGAGCTATTCTGTTTTTTTTTAAGGCAAAGTATTTCTTGACTGCATCTGAATTCACAGGACGAGTGAAATCCTCCCCATCCATTCTTGTGAGCATCAAAGCTCCGCCTGAATAGGTTCTCTTAACAACATATGAACCTTCATAGTTTGGAGTCCACTTGCCCCTGGAATCGGGCGCGAAAGACAAGACTTTCTTGAGCACGAGGTCACCTTCTCGGAACACACGAGGCTTGACTTTCTTATCGAATGCTTTCTTCATTCTCTGCTGATATAACTGACCATGGCACATGGCAGTCAATCGTTTCTCTTCAATCAAATTCAGTTGGTAGTAACGACTCTAAACCCATTCAGCATCAGTCAACTTGGCTTCCATCAAGACTCTCATTGATGGGATCTCCACCTCTACTGGGAGAACAACCTCCATGCCGTAAACAAGAGAAAAAGGGGTTGCCCCTGTTGAAGTGCGGACAGATGTCCGATATCCATGCAAAGCAAATGGCAGCATCTCATGCCAATCTTTGTACGTAACTGTCATCTTCTGGATAATCTTCTTTATATTCTAATTAGCAGCTTCAACAGCCCCATTCATCTTTGGTCTATAAGGAGAGGAATTATGGTGTGCAATCTTGAACACAGTGCACAACCCTTCCATCATCTTGTTATTCAGATTAGATCCATTATTAGTAATGATCTTATCTGGCACACCATAACGGCAAATCAACTAATTCTTGATAAACTTCAAGACCACCTGCCTGGTCACATTTGCATACGAAGCGACTTCAACCCATTTGGTGAAGTAATCAATTGCTACGAGAATAAACCTGTGTCCGTTGGACGCTTTCGGTTCGATCATGCCGATCATGTCGATTCCCCACATAGAGAAAGGCCATGGTGATGAAATCACATTCAGAAGTGTCGGAGGAATATGACTCTTATCCGCATAAATCTGACACTTGTGGCATTTCTTCATATATTTGCAACAGTCAGACTCCATTGTCAGCCAATAGTAGCCTGCTCTCAGCATCTTTCTAGCCATGGCATGTCATTGGAATGAGTACCAAATGAACCCTCATGGACATCAGTCATCAACAGGTTTGCTTCGTGTCTATCCACGCATCTGAGCAAAACCATGTCAAAATTTCTCTTGTAAAACACTTCACCGCTGAGGTAAGAACTGCCTGACAACCTTCTCAGAGTTTTCCTATCTTTCATAGATGCCCTAGGCGGGTAAATCTGGTTCTGAAGGAAATTCTTGATATCAAAATACCAAGGCTTATCATCATTCACTTCTTCAACTGCAAACACGTGAGCTAGTCTGTCCAAGCGCATCACAGTGATATTGGGAACTTCATTCCAATATTTGACTACAATCATGGAAGCAAGTGTAGCAAGCGCATCTGCCATCCGATTATCCTCTCGAGGAATATGATGAAAGTCAACTTCTGTAAAGAACGCTGGAATCCTTCTCGCATAATCTCTATACGGAATGAGACCAGGCTGATTCGTCTCCCATTCACCCTTGATCTGATTGACAACTAGGGCCGAATCACCATACACATCAAGATGCTTGATTCTCAAATCAATACATTCTTCCAATCCCATAATGCAAGCTTCATACTTAGCCATATTATTCGTGCATTTGAAAGTTAGCCTTGCTGTTAACGGAATATGCGTGCCATGAGGAGTAATGATTACTGCCCCAATACCATTTCCATACTGATTTACAGCGCCATCAAACACCATCGTCCATCTGGAACCAGGTTCCGGACCTTCATCAAGTGTAGGCTCATCACAATCTTTCTTTTTCAAATACAGAATCTCCTCGTCTGGGAAGTCGTACTGAACAAACTGATGATCTTCAATCGGCTGATGCGCTAAATGGTCAGCCAAGATACTACCTTTGATAGCTTTCTGAGTTCGATACTCGATATCATACTCAGACAACAACATCTGCCAACGGGCAATCCTCCCAGTTAAACCAAGCTTCTCGAAAATATACTTGATTGGATCCATTCGGGATATCAACCAAGTTGTATGATTTATCATGTACTGGCGTAAACGCTTAGCAGCCCAAGCCAAAGCACAACACGTCTTCTCAAGCATAGAGTATCGAGACTCACAATCAGTAAACTTCTTACTGAGGTAATAGATATCAGATTCTTTCTTCCCTGATTCGTCTTGTTGACCGAGTACACAACCCATCGAGTCTTCAAGCACAGTCAGATACATGATTAGAGGTCTTCCTTCTACAGGCGAAGACATGATCGGAGGTTCAGACAGATACTCTTTGATACTGTCAAAAGCTTTCTGGCAATCCTCGTTCCAATCATGAGATTGATCTTTCCGGAGGAGCTTGAATATCGGCGCACACGTGGCAGTCATGTGGGATATGAATATGGAACTGTAGTTCAAGCGGCCAAGAAAACCTCGGACTTGCTTCTTAGTTTTGGGTGCAGGCATCTCTTGTATTGCTTTGACCTTTGCAGGATCAACCTCGATACCTCTCTCGCTGACAACAAAACCCAACAACTTGCCAGAACGGACTCCAAATGTACATTTGTTCGGATTCAGACGAAGCTTGTACTTCCTCAAACGCTGAAAAAGCTTCAACAAATGCTCAACATGTTCAACCTCCGTTCGGGACATAGCAATCATATCATCAACATAGACCTCGATCTCCTTGTGCATCATGTCATGAAACAAGGTAGTCATAGCTCGTTGATACGTGGCTCCGGCGTTCTTCAAACCGAAGGGCATCACTCGATAACAGAATGTTCCCCAAGGTGTGATGAATGTCGTCTTCTCCATATCCTCGGGTGCCATCTTGATTTGATTATATCTGGAAAATCCGTCCATAAAGGAAAAGACTTTGAACTTAGCTGTATTGTCTACCAACATATCAATGTGTGGTAGAGGGAAATCATCTTTTGGACTAGCTTTATTCAAATCTCTGTAATCAACACACATACGGACTTTTCCGTCTTTCTTAGGCACTGGCACAATATTGGCCACCCATTGAGGATATGTAGAAGTCACCAGAAACCCTGCATCAATTTGCTTCTGAACTTCCTCTTTGATCTTCACTACCATATCTGGATGAGTTCTTTTGAGCTTCTGCTTCACAGGTACGCACTCAGGCTTCAAAGGCAGGAAATGTTGCACAATATCTGTATCTAGACCTGGCATGTCTTCATACGTCCAAGCAAAGATATCGGAATATTCTCGTAGCAGACTGATCAACCCCTTCTTGACAGACTCTTCAAGGAGTGCCCCAATCTTCACCATACGAACACAATCTTCAGACCCCAAGTTGACTGTTTCCAGATCTTCAAGGTGCGACTGAATGATCTTCTTCTCGTGCTCAAGGAGACGGGAAATCTCGTCAGGAATCCCTTTAACATCATCTCCCTCTGCCTCGAATACAGGGAATTCAAAATTGGGAGATGGCGTTGGATCATTATGTTCAATGGGTTTTAGAATCAACCTGCATGATGATTTTGGATAATAAAAAGCTTTAGAATTAAACTAGAAAACCATTATGCAGATGAAAAGATTGCTTTTATTCTTGTTTTTAAGGTTTTTTTTGTGATCACCGATTTCATGCAAAAGCAAAAAGAGAAAACAAATGGAAAAACAAATGTTTAACAATGCATTAATTGAATGAAATATCATTGTATAAATGCTGCCAACGATGTCATCACTTCTCCTTTTGGCATGGGAGAAGGGTTTTTAAACAAAGTGAACAAATTACGCTAACTTATGAATGACTGAAGGAACATCCACAGCGACCCAATTATGGCAGATCCCGCCAGGGATAACGAAGTTGCTCAAATCCTCTGCATCCTCTTCCAGAATAGCAGCAGCTTCCTCAGCTTGATCAGCATGGATGAATCCTCCACTCTTGAACAACCCTTTCTCATTGAATGCCCCAGAAGAATAGCCAATGCCAGCCCGGGATTTATTGTCTTCAAGCTCAATCATCTTCCCTAAACCAGCAACTGCATCACATTCAATGGCCAGTTTCGCATCACGATAGGAAGCAAATGAAGGAGACTTCTTCTCAATTGGCTCAACAATAGATAAAGCTTGGAAAGGAGTTCCAACTTCATCCTCAGCATCCATATATGAGAAAGAAGATAAGTGGCTAACCAGGAGAGCCTTTTCTCCCCCTACCACAACCAGTTTCTTATTCTTGACAAATTTCAGCTTCTGGTGTAGGGTGGATGTCACGGTGCCAACCTCGTGAATCCATGGTCTGCCAAGGAGACAGCTATAAGATGGGTGGATATCCATAACCTGAAAGGTAACTTGGAAATCACCTGGTCCAATCTTGATTGGGAGATCAACTTCCCCAATCACGGTCTTACGTGACCCATCGAAAGCTTTCACAACAACACCACCCTGCCTCATAGGAGGCCCCTGATACGACAATCGCGAAAGAGTGGTCTTCGGCAATACATTCAAAGATGACCCAGTGTCCACCAGCACGTTGGACATGGCGTCGGTCTTGCAATTCATAGAAATATGTAAAGCCATGTTGTGGTCTCTTCCCTCCTCAGGGAGATCAGCGTCACAGAAACTCAAAGTGTTGCAAGCAGTAATGTTTGCAACTATACTGTCAAACTGTTCAATGGTGACATCGTGATCGACATAAGCCACGTCCAATACTTTCTGCAGAGCCTCCCTATGGGGTTCTGAATTCAGAAGCAAAGATAGCACGGAGATCTTGGACGGTGTTTGTAGAAGCTGGTCTACAACGTTGTACTCAGTCTTCTTGATGAGCCTCAGCATCTCATCACAGTCTTCATTCACAATGCCACTAGGGCCAACAGAAGAAGTAGGAGTCTTTTGTACAGAGGAGGGTTTGGCAACAGGTGCCGGATTCGGAACATTCAATGCAGTCCCAACTGGACGCTCAGCAGAATCAGAAACAACAGCTCTATCCTGAGGCTTAGGTGCTGAAAACACGCGACCACTACGGGTCAATCCACTTGCATCCGCAATATTTACCACAGAGGTTGAAGGCAACGAAACTTCTTTCCCATCTTCCATAGAAACTGGATTATAGCGGAAAGGAATAGCTTTATCTAAAGCATAAGGCACAGGGCCTGCAGGCTTGATCACCAAAGAAGGAGAGACCTTCGGCCTGCTACCATCATAACGGATGACAACAGGCTCAGGAATCTTGAACATAGGAGAAATCACATTCACTTCTGGTTCATCTTCATCAACATTTCTGTTTTGAAGAATCTCAATAGTACCATCATCCAACAGCTCTTGAAGCTCTCTGCGCACTTGGCGACAACCCAATCTATTGACGGAACAGATACAACATTTATCATGGTCGTGCTCCATATGATTGTAATCACACAGCAGACGATGCAACTCAACCAATGACTGTCGAATATGGCTTACATATTTGACCTTATACTTCTGGTTCATCTTCGTAACATTGGGGCCTGAGTCCTCAAAGCTCAGAATGCCGCATCTCATAAGGTCTTGCACATTAGTCTTCAACGGATAGCAGTTTTCTATATTGTGACCCGGAGCACCGGAATGATAAACACAATGCTGGTCGGGCTTGTACCACCACTGTGGGTTAGCAGGTACAGCCGGAGGATCCCTCGGGGTAATTAGTTTCCGCTCTATTAAAGAGGGATATAGCTCAGTGTATGACATAGGAATGGGATCAAATTAGCCTGATTACTGTTGCCACGAGGCTGGTAAGCCTGTTGCTGTGGGCGATGTTGCTGTTGATACTGAGGTTGTTGCTGATTATGCTGATTGTTGTCTCTGAAGACAGGTGCTATATGAGCCACCCGATGCTGATTGCTGGCATGACGCACAGGCTTCCTCTTGAGAGAGGGTCTTCTGGGTTTAGCATGGGATTGCACAGCATGTGCCTCCCCATCTTTCTTCTTAAACGCCCCATATCGTTTAGAAGAGTCTTCATCCTTAGATAACCGTCCTTCCCAAACTCCTTCCTCCAATCGCATCCCCCTGTTCACCATTTCGGTGAAATCAGAGGGAGCACTAGCGACCATCCGTTCGTAATAAAATGAACTAAGAGTTTTCAGAAAAATCTTAGTCATCTCCTTCTCTTCCAGCGGAGGAGTAATCTGAGCTTCTAGCTCTCGCCACCTCTGGGCGTACTCTTTAAATGTCTCTTTGTCCTTCTGGGACATAGCTCTGAGTTGATCACGGTCAGGAGCCATATCCACATTATATTTGTATTGCTTGACGAAGGCTTCGCCAAGATCGTTGAAGGAACGGATGTTTGCACTATCAAGGCTCATATACCAATGAAGAGTTGCACCAGACAAACTATCCTGAAAATAATGAATCAGCAGTTGATCATTATCAGTCTGAGTAGACATTTTCCTGGCATACATAACCAGGTCACTGAGCGGGCAGGTTTTCCCCTTATACTTCTCAAAGTCAGGGACTTTGAATTTGACAGGTATCTTAACACCGGGAACCAAACATAATTCAGTAGCAGACTTGTCGAACAAATCTTTCCCTCGGAGAGTCTTCAATTCCTTACGGAGTTCAAGAAATTGGTCGTTCATCGCTTCCATCTTTTCATTAACATCTGGGCCCTCAGACGGCTCAGAATGATAGATGGTGTCGTCTACCCTGGGAATGGTATGCACGACAGGAGGAGGCATTGCAAGGACCGGGCTAGATGCCGGCATGGAAGCAAATGTAGGAGCTGGAATATCTGGCATAAAACCTGGAGGCATACCCCACGGAAATCCGGCTGGCATGGCATTCGGCATTAAATGGGCACTGGCAGTTGGCACAGTCGAGGAGACAATCTCTGATATCACAGTCCTCTGGGGAGGAGTTGCGGGAGGTGGAGATGGTTGATTCTGGGCAGCCAAGAATTGCTCCATCAGAGCGCTCAGTCTAGCAACCTCTTCTTTCAGCTCACGGTTCTCTTGTTCAAGTTGATCCATCACTCTTGCAGAATTAGCTCGGGTGTAATACCGATGAGTCAGCTTGTCTTCAAAATAAATGAAGAGCATAGATTTAAGCCACAGACAAGAAGACCAGAACAACACCTGCTTATGCAAATGATGCATGCAATGCTTGTGCGTATGCTTTGTTTTTATTTCAAGGAACTTTTAGGGTTCTATTTGCAATTTTTTTGAATATTAATCATTTTAATCGCGTATGGAAAATATCTCATCAAATATATTTGAACAAAGAAATACAACATTGTTGATTATTACAAGAGAGAAGGAAAATAAACATCCTATGGATCCCTAAAAGCTCGAGATGCTGGAAGACGAGATGCACAAAGCTTCTTGATCTCTCTCTCATATGCTGCTTCCATATCCGCTTTCTCTTTCGTAGGTCGATCATACTTCCTCTTCCAGAATTTGGAAGACTGAGGAAGCAGAGAAGTCCAGGTATCATTCGAATCATCAATCACCTGATGCTCGAGGAATTCGATCAGAGCTTCCTTTTCCTTAAGCTGTTGAAGCAACTCTTCTCTTTCACGGATCCAGGCACGTGAAAGGTCTTCTTCTCTCAACTCCTCTACGCCTTGGTTAGGGAGGGTTGAAGGCCCATCCACATCCAACGGTGTAGGTCTCGGATAATCATATGGCATAAGATACTCAGATGCCCTCTGTCTGACCCAAGAAGTATACGGCTCCAAAGCAATGCAGTTCTTCGGTCCCAACTCATTCCTACCCTTCTTATGAATCTTGCGCCAAGCGCGGACCATCCTGGCTTTCAGGCCTTGGGGATCTTTACCCTCCTGGAAGAACACACCCTCTAACAGAATGTTATGAGGTTTATCCTTTAGGGGGAACCCAAGCTGACGATCTGCTAAGATAGGGTTATAGTTGATCCCACCACATGTACCAAGAAGAGGCACATTAGGGAATTCACCACAATAATCAATAATCTGAACTGTATCATACACGCGATCATACCAAGAGATATCGTCATTAGTGAGAGACATAAGTCTCATGGACCACCGTAGACATCCCTTGTTCTGCTTGAAAGCGACCGTCTGCGGTAAGTGAGAAATAAACCACTTATACAACAGAGGCAAACAACATACAATAACTCCTCCAACTTTTGCATTCCTCAGATGCAAAGAGAAATAGGTATCACCCAACAGAGTAGGAACGGGATTAAGAACATAAAAGATCCTAATGGCGTTCACATCCACAAATTTGTCGATGTTGGGGAACAATACCAAACCATAGATGAGCAGCACAAATATGGCCTCAAAGGCATCCTCACTCATGGCCTTCCCATAAACGGTAGCTTGAGCAATGAGGAAATCAGAAGGAAGACCCTGAATTGCAAAATTTGGTGGTCATATGTGCTTCAATCAGAGATTCATCTATGTGCAACAAGTCTGCGATCTCTCGAGAAGTCGGAATACTCTCCAAGCCACTGAACGGCACCAGATCCAAAATAGGAATACCCACAAGATGAGCATATTCCTCGAGCGTAGGCAACAGCTGAAAGTCTGGAAAAGAGAAGCAATGATATAAAGGATCATAGAACTGCGCCAAAGTACTCATCAACCCTTTATCAACCTGAGTAGTCAACATAGGCAGAAGCTTCCCATAACAAGCCTTGAAACCCAAGGGATCTAATACATAAGATGTCAGATTCCTTAACTCTTTCAGATCGGGCTATCTAAAGCTGTACTTCTTTGTATGCCTTTTTGGTCATTCCATGTCTGAAAATTTTGCAAATAAACCCTTTAAGTTCCTTGAAAATTTTCTCATTTTTCTGATGACATGAATGCAGATGAATGCATGAATGTATGAATGCAGCAATCACACCCAAGGATCAAGCAAGGCACACCAGACAAAGGTCATGGGAAAGCTCATAGTATCCTTAATATCAATCATCCATTTTGGTGGATTATGGTTTTCACCTTATCAACACCCAAGTTCCATTGATATTAATGATACTTGAACCGGCTCAATCATCCTTAATATCAATCATCCATTTTGGTGGATTATGGCTTTCACCTTATCGACACCCAAGTTCCATTTATATTAAGGATGTCTGAATGACTCAACCATGAATCACGGGTTTGTTGAGAGTCACGAGCATGGAGTCTCGGTTAAGAACCACCCAAAGGGAGTGTACTAGGGTTTAAACCTGCCGAACATGTTCTACCAGAGGTTCCCATAGTCATCATCCCATCTTTCGAATATTATCGGAGGAACGAATACTCGTATTCCAAAAATATTCTCAAGAGATACTCTTATGAGTGTAGTATCGCGTAACAATCGTATCAGATCTTACATCTGAACGACCTCCGCACTACGTCCTAAAAATAGGCCAAGATGGGCTTGGTAAACTAAGGTCCTTGGCTTCTAAGGCACACGATTGAAAGAATAATGCCTAACCACAAATAACTTGTGTGACATTATTAATCCAACATGACCTCCACCAAGTGAATGGACTCGCAAGTCAACTTGTTAAGGAATACTCCACACAAGTCGACAAGACTATGCCATTCTCCTATCCTAAAGTGTACTCGAGTTCGGGTATAGAACTCATCTCACAGAGACCACCAAGCAAACAAACAATTGTATATCAAGCAATTCAAACATTACAATCAATACAGTAATCCCAAATTGTACAAAAATATATCATATAACAGATAAACAATATCATACAACAAGGGTGAAAAGTAGGTAAAACCACCAAGGAGATCTGTTCCCCAGCAGAGTCGCCACTTTTCTGTAGCGGTGTATTCGTCACTTTATGATTTATTGATTAAATCAAAAGCAAAGCATACAAAGAATCGAGTCGCCACCACACTTTTATTTATCCAAAGGAATGGCTAAAAAGCGAACAAAAGCCTAAGAAGTTTTACACATAGAAAACTAATGAAAAGGTCAGAGATCTGGGTAAGGGGTTAATTACGCAATGGGAAGGTGTTAGGCACCCAAAACGTCCTAGGTACTCCTAGGGAGCCCTTTTCACAACTTGTTGTACGAAATGTTATTTGTTTATGAAATATTTATTGTGCAAACATGGATTGAAGGTATGAGAAAAAGAATATACAAGTTATTATTGTTTTTGTGTTTGAACGGATGAACCCGTTGCCTACGTACCTTTCCATGGAAAGTAAGGATCAAAACGCCGTAGTTCGGCTAAAAGATTTCCAAAATATGAGTGGATTCATTTTAAACAAAAGCCCTAAGGTCTTTCGTTATCCACGGGAGAAAACTCAACCTTATACAAACAACAAGTCCACCATGTGAGAAAAGCTTCAACTTGCTAGTGAGGGGTTAACCCTATAATAAGCAAGGAAGTCTTACAATTCAATACTAAGGACAAAAGGTGAGATTAACATCAACCAACTAGGATAAATTAAACCTATGGCTAATGTATGAAAACTTATCAAGAATGGACAAAGCCACAAAACAATTGAATGAGTGAAATTAACCAATTAGGATTATTCACAAAAGTGGTCAAGATATGATTAGAATTCAATTCAAAAGAAGTATTATGAAAATCAAGTTTGAAAAATCAAAGGCCTAAGTCCCAGGTTTCTAATTTGAAAAGAAATGAAAATTTTTGCACAATAATTTTCAGGTTTTGGATTAACATGCACATGGAGGTTTAAAGAAACAGAAAGGTGGGAGGGTGAGGAAGTAAAACTTCTTAGATGTTCACCTCTTGAGATCATATATAGATGATTCAAGTGATTCCTTTGGAATAGGCAACGATGCAATAACAGATGGACAAAGTAAATGGATACCGGATGCCAATCAATGGACTTATTCCAATCTCCTAAAACAAAATGGATACCGGATGCCAATCAATGGACTTATACCAATCTCCTAAAACAAAATGAAATATGGATACTAGATGCCAATCAATGGACTTATACTAGTCTCCTACCATATCATGGGAAACAACTGCCAATCAATGGGCTTATGCTTGCCTCCTCAATGGACAAAACAAAATGCTACAAAGCAAAGTTTATGAAATGATATACAAGTGATGATGATAAATGCACAAAGGCACACTCAAGCAAATATGCACAGATGAATCAAGTAAACAACAAACAAATCAATTAGCACACACTATATACAATCAATTAGGCTCAAGCAAGGTTAGGCTTTACAGCCAACTGGAATGGGGTATTTTGAGCTCTTAACCCTAACATTGAGAGTTAGGGTGAAGCAGATGAAATGGAGATGAGGGGTGTGCCTCATAGCTCTTATCCATGGTCAGGGAGAGCTTTACAATGGAAAGTGTGGGAGTTCAGAAAGTTGGAACTCTTCTCCACAAATGGACTCTATAAGATCTTGGGTTATTATTCACCATGCATCAACACATGGTGTGAGCAAGGTTAAACAATCATAAGCATTGCCTCTTAAGGAGGACTTCAGACAGGTGCCTACCTATAACAGTAGGTCTTCCAGACTACATGAAGATTAGAGATTATACCTAAGTGGTTAAGCAACCAAGCAAAAGCAAAGTTCAAATGAACTTAAAGCAACTTAGGTACCTGTGGAAACAACTAAGCAAATCAGTATAAAACTTAGACAATCAGACAACAGTCAATAAGCAACAGACAATCTCAATATACAAAAGGTGTAAGCCAAAGGCAATCACAAATGAGTTAGCTTCCACCTACAAAACACACAAATGTTAGTAATCAAAAGCAAACAACAATACTCAAATGATGGAGCATCATCAATTATGCAACTTGGATGTTTAACCTGAAATCAAAGCTCAAATGTAAGCCATAAACCACTAGGTCAAAGCCTAGGGTCAAAGATGAAGAAAAAATTCAAAACAGGAGCTGAAATTTAACATGAATCAACTTCAATCACATCTTGACACATTCCAAAAGGTCTCACATCAAGATCAATTACCAAAAGCATTTCATGATCAAAAGAAGTTCAACGCAATTTCAAAGCTCATATGTGATCATCATGAATGAAAAATTCAAATCAAAACAGAAATGATTCAAATAAATCTAGAAAAATTCATGCACATTCAAAATATCTAACATGATTGACATACAAAAAATCAGAAGAATCAGAAATCATTTAGCATGGAAATCACATGGTACAAGTTGAACATTCAAAGGTGTGACACAAATTGTCACACCAACTTAGCACAAGCATAAAACAGAGATGATGCATAGCAAAAATACCAAACCAAAACCAAAATGTCAAGCAATGTGTCTAGTTTCATCATGCAAAATTTCACATTCATTGAATAAGAAACAAGCATTTCATGAAGGAATAAGCAAGGCAAGGTCAAACAAGCATATGTACTCAAACATCTGTAGCGGTGTATTCATCACTTTATGATTTATTGACTAAATCAAAAGCAAAGCATACAAAGAATCGAGTCGCCACCGCACTTTTATTTATCCAAAGGAATGGCTAAAAAGAGAACAAAAGCCTAAGAAGTTTTACACATAGAAAACTAATGAAAAGATCAGAGATCTGGGTAAGGGGTTAATTACGCAATGGGAAGGTGTTAGGCACCCAAAACGTCCTAGGTACTCCTAGGGAGCCCTCTTCACACCTTGTTGTATGACATGTTATTTGTTTATGAAATATTTATTGGGCAAACATGGATTGAATGGATGAGAAAAGAATATACAAGTTATTATTTTTGTGTTTGAACGGATGAACCCGTTGCCTACGTACCTTTCCATGGAAGGTAAGGATCAAAACGCCGTAGTTCGGCTAAAAGATTTCCAAAATATGAGTGGATTCATTTTAAAACAAAAGCCCTAAGGTCTTTCGTTATCCACGGGAGAAAACTCAATCTTATACAAACAACAAGTCCACCATGTGAGAAAAGCTTCAACTTGCTAGTGAGGGGTTAACCCTATAATAAGCAAGGAAGTCTTACAATTCAATCACTAAGGACAAAAGGTGAGATTAACATCAACCAACTAGGATAAATCAAACCTATGGCTAATGTATGAAAACTTATCAAGAATGGACAAAGCCACAAAACAATTGAATGAGTGAAATTAACCAATTAGGATTATTCACAAAAGTGGTCAAAGTTGACATTAGATTCAATTCAAAGAAGTATAATGAAAATGGAGTTTGAAAAATCAAAGGCCTAAAGCCTAGGTTTCTAATTTGAAAAGAAGTGAAGATGTTTGCACAATAGTTTTCAGGTTTGAGATTAACATGCAAATGGAGGTTTAAAGAAACAAAAAGGTGGGAGGGTGAGGAAGTAAAACTTCTTAGATGTTCACCTCTTGAAATCATATGTAGATGATTCAAGTGATTCCTTTGGAATAAGGCAACAATGCAATAAGCAAATAACCAGATGGATAAATTAAATGGATACTGGATGCCAATCAATGGACTTATTCCAATCTCACAAAACAAAACTGGATATCGGATGCCAATCAATGGACTTATACCAATCTCCTAAAACAAAGAAACAATGATACCAGATGCCAATCAATGGACATACACTAATCTCACAAAACAAAAATGTATATCGGATGCCAATCAATGGACTTATACCAATCTCCTAAAACAAAGAAACAATGATACCAGATGCCAATCAATGGACTTATACTAGTCTCACAAAACAAAATGGATACCGGATGCCAATCAATGGACTTATACCAATCTCCCAAAACAAAATGAAACATGGATACCAGATGCCAATCAATGGACTTATACTAGTCTCCCACCACATCATAGGACACAACTGCCAATCAATGGTCTTATGCTTGCCTCCTCCATGGACAAAACAAGATGCTACAAAGCAAAGTTTATGAAATGACATACAAATGATGATGATAAATGCATAAAGGCACACTCAAGCAAATATGCACAGATGAATCAAGTAAACAATGAACAAGTCAATTAGCACACACTATATACAATCAATTAGGCTCAAGCAAGGTTAGACTTTACAGTCAATTGGAATGGGGTGGTTTGTGCTCTTAACCCTAACATTGAGAGTTAGGGTGAAGCAGATGCAAAGGAGATGAGGGGTGTGCCTCATAGCTCTTATCCCTAGTCAGGGAGAGCTTTTAAACAATGGAAGGTGTGGGAGTTCATAATGTTGGAACTCTTCTCCACAAATAGACTCTATAAGATCTTGGGTTATTATCCACAATGCATCAACACATTGTGTGAGCAAAGTGAATGACACACTGAGTAGTAGGAGATGGATTACACATCTCTTTTATCTACCAATTGCCTCATAAGAGGACTTTTCCTGCTTGGCACAAAGAATAAACAATCACAAGCATTGCCTCTTAAGGAGGACTTCAGACAGGTGCCTACAAATAACAGTAGGTCTTCCAGACTACATGAAGATTAGAGATTATACCTAAGTGGTTAAGCAACCAAGCAAAAGCAAAGTTCACAATGAACTTAAAGCAACTTATGTACCTGTGGAAACATCAAACAAATCAGTATAAAACTCAAACAATCAAACAACAGTCAATAAGCAACAAACAATCCCAATGTACAAAATGTGTAAGCCAAAGCTCAAACTCAAATGAGTCAACATCAACCTACAAAACACACAAGGATTAGTAATTAAAGTCAAACAACAATGCTCAAGTGATGAAGCATCATTAACCATGTAACTTGAATGCTCAACCTGAAATCAAAGCTAAAACATAAGCCACAAACAATTAGGTCAAAGCCTAGGGTCAAAGATGGAGAAAAAATTCAAAACAGAAGCTGAAATTTAACATGAATCAACTTCAAACACATCTTGAAACATTCCAAAAGGTCTCACATCAATATCATTAACCAAAAACATTTCATGATCAATTGAAGTTCAAGGCAATTTTAAAGCTCAAATGTGATCAACCAGAATGAAAAATATCAATTAAATCAGAAATGATTCAAATAATTCCAAGAAAATTCATGCTCATTCACAACATCCATAACATGCATCATACAAAAAATCAGGACAATTGGAGATCATTTGGCATGGCAAACTCATCACATAATTTGAACATCAAAAGGTGTGACACAAATTGTCACACCAACTTAGAACAATCATAAAACAGAAATGATAAATGGTAAAAATACCAAATCAAAACCAAAATGTCAAGCAACGTGTCTACTTTCATCATGCAAATTTTCAGAATCATTGGATCAAAGACCAGCATTTCACAAATGAATAAGCAAGGCAAGGTACAAAATGGACACATGATCAAATACCCTAGCACAAAATGAAATCCAGCCAAGCACAATTTTGTAAAAAATGATCAAAAAATAATAGACAGAAAAAGAAACACAATGCAAAAAAATTGGGATGAATTTGGATTAATTTTGCATTTGTTATGATTTTGCTAAGATGAGGAAAAAATAAAAAAATTTATATGAAGCATGTATAGAAATAATGGAGGGAAATGAAAAATCATGAAAGCATTTGAATTAATTGGCACGGCTGAGGATCGAACTAGGTGACATTTTGAATTATGGCGCCAGGCTGCATGAAACGCAGCGTTCCATTTATGATGTGGCAGTCAAAGGCGCGATCAAACGCACGGGCCAATCAGAAGCTAGCATGGCAATCAGCATGCACCAATCACACGCGAGCCCTAGGGAAACATACAGGAACGGATTTATGTTGCAAAAAAATGAATCGAAAGCGTGGCCAAAGCTCAGACTTCATCTTCTTCCTTGCGCACATATGTGTTGGAGAATTGCCATCCAAGGCGCAGCGGAATTTAAAAATTTCTCCATTTAGTGATCCTTACGAATGGGCATGATCAGTGATAGAATCGTTACCTCTTGTGGCGATTCAAACCTTTGGTGCAAATCTCTGATAATGATCAAAACCTTTGATACAGATCCACGGGGCGATCACGAACGTTGAACGATGACAACGTCTCTACTCAGTCCACACGAACGGATTCCTTCAATCGCAGTGCTAGCTGTTATGAATGAAGGCTTTGAGTGAGAGAGAGATACGAAATTCCAACTCTTCAGTTGTGTTGTATTCCCATACAAAGCTTCTGCACAAGAGCTCTATTTATAGAACCACTTGTGTGGGCTTCAAGCCAAAAAGCCCACTTAAGTGCATTTTGGCCTATATCTCATAATATGCCAAAATCACTTAAGTATTTGGTACCTTACCATATTTCGTATTCTGCTTAAGTACACCGTACCTTACGATGTTCCTTAATTATTCTATCTCTCATCAATCCGTCCTTTGTGTGTGACCCTATAGGTTTTCGCGGCGTTGGCAATTATATTAAATCACGCATTTAACATAATAAACAGTGAGCGGTATCTAGCAACACATCACTGTTACCCAAGTCACGAAAATGTCATGTGATCTGACAAAACCTCCTGTGATAATAATTATGTGTATAATTACCCCTTTGCCCTTATGTCTATATTGAACACAAGGTATAGACCGTGTCACCCTTGTCCAGTTCAATATTGGGCCCATAGACATTTATCATGTTACGCAGGATTGGCAAATTCCATCTAGGACATTCATGTCCCTCAGCATGCTTCGTGTCCCTCAGCATGCTTCGTGGAGTACCCATCAACTGTCTTTATGGTTATCCAGTTACGGACAACGTTGGATCAGCAATAAAGCACTCGACTTTACATCTAGGATCCATTGTGGTTTCAGGTCGAAGAGTGGTATACACTATTATCACCATGAGAATAACTTATGACACTTTGCATAACTTTCTATATAGTATTCTCATAGCGGGTCAATCCGGTATAAATATTACTCCTAATATTCATACCTATGTTTAAGACTTGATAACTCTTTATTCATGATCCATGAGATGTGATCATCAGTCTACAAACATAATAGTCTTAATGCTTTAATGTTATCCCACTTCACATTAAAGCTCGACTACGGATACTTTAAGAACAGTGCCCTTATGTTTAATGTGTTCTCATGATTAAGTCACACTTAATACATTAAACGGACTATCTATTCTAGGGACTTTATTAATCAACCATAATAAAGAAAATGACTTTTATTATTAATAAATAATTCGATATAAGTACCAAAAGTATTGGCCTCTAGGGCTTACACCAACAATATGAACAGTATCAATCATCAAGAACACCAAGAACAAAAGTTCCAGAAATTGAAATTAAACACATCATTGTGTAGATCCTTCAACAAGGATCACGAATCCATGCATGGTTTAGCCTAATTCCAACTATTATGAGCAAATCGAAGCAAACAACATTCATGCACAAAACTTTAAATCGACCTAACTAACTCAATTTTGCACGAAATTATATGGTTCAAAGCTCAGCATCACCAGCAAACTTAGATTTACAACAATAGCATAATAAATTTGAGATTTAAGAGAATCAATTTGGAACCTCTTGAAGAGCAGAACTGGAATTCGTGTGGTTCAAGGCCTTGTGATGCTCAACAGTTTTCTATAATGCTTGTATGAGTGATTGGAAGAGAAAACGCAGCTCAATTGTGCACGATTTTGCCAAAATTTGAAATCACCATTGTTGCTTCAAGCTCCAAGAATGCTGCAATCTTGCACTGTTTCCTCCTATTCCACGTGCAAATCTCCTTAATAACACTCCAGAAACAAGAATCAAGCAAGAGGAATGGATTGGATGTGAAGAAATAGCAAGAAAATTTGAGAGGAAAATTTTTGTGATTTTGATCTAGATCTGAAATAATGAATGCCTAATCTGAAAAATAGTTAGGGTTTTGGTTTATATATGCAATGCTAATCACTCTTTAATCATGTTTAAGCCAATGCAAAGTGAGTTTAGCAAAAAATGAGGTGTAGGTGAAAATTAGCTTTTTCACCTCTATGCATGATATGCATGTGAACAGTGCACGAAATTTTATTTAATTTCACTCAAAATTCTGTTTTGGAGCCAATGGTGTTGGTGGAATGCTTAAACAATGCACCAAATTTAAATTTCATGTTTTCCCTCCAAAAATCCAATGAATTATCAAATGCTCATGTGATGATAATTTGTGCAATGCAATGCATGGTTTGGAAATTAGAGGTCAAGAGAAGAATTTAGCAAAAAGAACCACTTGAATAGGAGCTTTGGTTGAGAAGCTATGCTCATTTGAAGCTCCATACACACTTTGCCATATTTTGAACATATCTCTTTAACCACACATGCGAAATTGATGATGTTGGACTTTTTGGAAATGGGAGAGAAAGATCTACAACTTTCATGTTCAACAAAATTTAATTTGAAGCTTTCTTGATGATGTAATTTGAAGTTGAAGTTGGGTTAAAACCTTTCCATTTTTGGCAAAATCAAATTATAGGTCACTTTCTATTTTTGGAAAGTTTTGACCTGACTTTTAATTCTTCAATGTGAATGTTTGAAATGTCAAATGAGACTTGTTTGAACATGAATGAAGTATTTCTAATCACTTCCCACCTCCAAATCCACTGTTGACTTGGCAGTTGACTTTCTAGGCCTTCAGTTGACTAGGAAATGTTCTGATGAAATTCAAGCCTTTACCACTTGGGATTTTGCTTCAAAATAACAACATAGCTCATATGAACTCCTGTGAATGATTGTGGGGTCCAAATTCTCAAGAATGGCCACCATCTATTGCTCAATGACTGCCTTTGATTGTTTTGACTGTGATTGCTTTATCTGCAAGACAAAGGTTAGATGACATATTTTTGTACTTTTGGTTAGTGATGAAAGGAAAAGCAATGATATACAAATGCAAAACATGCTTGGTGATCAAGAACCACTCAAGAAAGATAACCCACCCACAGGGAAGGAGGCAAGGTGCACAATGCTCCTTGAGGCAATGTGATGTTATGATATGATGCCATGAGGGATCTTAGGGACAAAATTGGGGTCTTACAGATGCCCCTATTTAAGGTCATTCTAGCCGGAGAAGTGAAGTTTAGAAATCTTCTTCTCGACGCGGTAGAATGGGTTTAAATAACAGTAATGAGACAAATTTTGGTCCCTAAGAGACCTCATGATGCAAATGTATGCATGCAAAACAAACAAAACTCTGTGGGGAATACCGGTCCACAAAGAAGAAAAGACGATCCATTGGAGTAATACACTCACCAGGAACAGAGACTCTAACAGGACTCTCATGGGGATAAGAAAAAGGAAAAAGAATGCGTGAGCAGGACACGACTCTGAATTAGGGAAACAACAACTAGACACTGCATGAGCAGGACACGACTGGACTAGAGACCTCACTGGGGAGAGAAGGACTCAAACAGGGAAAAGAAGAATTTCAAAGGAAAACACATCCATTGGAAAGACTCAAGCTGACTCAAACTATCCACAAAGGATACTTCGGATGAAAATCCGGACTCAGACTGGGGAAAAATTCACACAGAACCTCCCTGGCGGGGAAAATTGCATATATTGGGAAAAACGCCAATACAGCAAAGGGTAAAATCAAAACAGGAAACTCCACTGGATGTCTAACAAAGAGACTCTCCTGGAGAAGCAACAAAGAAATGAGGTGTTACCGGTATAGGGGTAACAAGCTCAAAGAGACAGGTGATCTAAACACCGGCCATTGGGTGAAAGAACAACAAGCTCAGGAAGAAAGAATATCTAAGACCGGTATAAGGGTGAGAGATATCAATCAACCAAACATCTGAGAAAGACCTGAAAAAGGTACATCAACTCAGGAAATTCTGACTCCACAGGGGACCGAGGTCATAATAGGGGGCAGAAAGGAAGGAACACCGGGGATACCGGTTACTGGGTATATAATAGGTGACCGACCGAAGCGTGAATTGGTATATATGCCAAAACACTCATCATCCGAAAGGAGGGCTTGAAAAAGCAAATCGACTTACAGGATGGACATTCGAATCCGCAACGGGAAAACGAATCTTACTCAGCTGGGAAAACAAACCCAAAGAGTGCATGAGATATAATATCCATTACCGTCAAAACGTGGATAGTATACTCGCATGAGATATATTATCTATTATCGTCAGAACGTAGACAATATACTCGCATGGAAGGGACACCAGGGATACCGGTTACTGGGTATATAATAGGTGACCAACCGAAAACGTGAATTGGTATATATGCCAAGACACTCATCATCCAAAACACGAACTTGTTAAAGGATGGATATTCGATTCTACGAAGAATATGAATCTTACTCCGCTGGAAAATCAGCAAAGGATTCCAACCAAAGAGTGAATGAGATATATTATTCATTACCGTCAGAACGTGAATAATACACTCGCAAAGGAAGAGACACCAGAGATACCGGTTACAGGGTATATAATAGGTGACTAACCAAAAAGAGAAACAATCGATACCAACAACAACAGGGTAAACGAAAGATAACTCACAGGGAATAAATTGCAAGCATCCGGCAATTATCCAAGAAAACAACAAATATTTGAGTCCGTAAAGGAATACGAATCTTACTCGACTGGGGAAACACAACAGGCTTCGACTGAAGAGTGCATGAGATATATTATCCATTACCGTCAGAACGTGGATAACATACTCGCATGGAAGATTATCCATAACCGGCTACTAGGTTAATAAAGGATAAATCAACCGAAAAGAAAGGCATCGGGATACCAAACTAGGTATATAAAGATGACCGATCAAAGGAAGCAACATCATTACCAACAAAAGGGTAAATGAAAGAAGACTCACCGGGGATGCATTGATAAACAAATCAATGATCCGGGGAACAAATCACTGGCAAACGGTGAAAGGACCCACTGAGGATAAAATTGCTAGCATCCGACAATTATCCAAAAGACTTGCTGGGGATACAATTGCTAGCAAACGGCGATTACCCAGAAGCAAGGAGGGAATATCAACATCGAATATTGAACGAAGATAACCACAAAGAGTAACCATCATCGGTTAGGATGAACAACAAGGTTAACTCTGCAAAGGGGAGAAATTAGGGTTTATAACTATCGAATACGGGGTAGAAGACCATAAGCTCTGGCTGAGGATAAAATTGCTAGCATACGGCAATTATCCACAAGAAAGCACAAACTCCGTTGGGGATAAAAACCACAACAACATAGGATTTACAACTACCGAATATTGGGTAGAAGACCACAAAATCCACCATCAACTAGAATGAACCACAAAGGTTACCTCTGCTAGGGGATAAAAGATAGGACTTACAACCACCGAATATTGGGTAGTAGCCAACAACTCTGATGAGGATAAAAAGTAGGGTTTACATCTACCGAATACGGGGTAGAAAACCACAACGTCCGCGTAGGAATGAAAGAATCACAATTCCGCACGGGAAACAAAATAGGGTTTATAACAAACCACCAATTGCTGAGGAGCAAGCAAAAACTAGGATTTACGACTACCGACTACTGGGTAGAAAACCAACGACTCTTACCGAGGAATAAAAGGTATATAACCACAAATTCCGCCAAGAGGAGGGAACGTAGGACTTACAACTACCGGTATAAGGGTAGAGGCCCAAAAGATTCCAATAGGGGATAAAATGAACTATTGTCGGTTACTGGGCAATTCATTCATTTATTCCACAGGGAAGCACAAGAAACAGTTGAAAAATGCCAATTTAGGATCAAGCCAAAAAGGCAAACTGAATCGAGACTCGTCCTAATGAGGATATAACTCAATAGGAAGATTCATCCCAATATATGTGTTGGGAGGAAACAGAAGAAACCGTCATCCACGAGGGTATATCTCAGTGGGGAATTGCAGAAGGAAAGACAAACACTTTCGGCTTATGGGGTTGACTCTATATGGAGAGATTGAACACCCAACATCTGCTTGGGAAGATCTATTTGAGATCTATACCACCATTAGCAGGAGACAACAAACAAAAGATATATGGCAAAAATGCAATCATGAATATCTAAATGTTTAAAGTATGCATGAATATGCGTGATTTATGTTTGATGAATGCTGACAAAACAGGCATATCTAACACAAACAGGCCCAGGAATCAAACGCCCGGTACTACACTTCCAGAGGAAAACAACCAAAGAAACAACTGGAAAGTCAATCTGCTGTAGATCTACATGCTAAAAAGCAAAGACCTGCGGGGAAGCAAAAGATCAGAGATATCAAAGAAATCACAAAATCTCTGAGTGATGGATCAACAATCAACCCAATTGGAGAATGAAAGCTCACAACAGGCAGAAACTGCCACAAAAGTAAATCTGTTGGGGAAATGGAGAAATCCCGAGATTTCTGCAGGGAGTTCTCAGTATTAACTGGGAAACAAGAGTTCACTGCACAAGCAAGAACTGCTGAAGAGAACAGAACACACAAGTAGAATCTAGCCGCACAAGCAATTCTACTGGGAATACTGTTCGCCACTCCATCGGGGACAAACCCACTGAGGAAAAGTAGATCACAAAAGTAGATTCTGCAACAAGCCACTCTACTAGGGATCAAAAGCATCAGGAAATCAACCCAATCTATGGATGATAAATCACCAACCGATCCAACTGGGGAAACAAAGATTTTCAACAGGCAGAAACTGCCACAAAAGCAACTTTGTTGAAGATACCAACTCTGGCGGGGATTCCATAGGGAAACATCACAGATACAATTCATCATATCACAAATCTACTAGTGGCTCCACTAGGGATGAGGAGGAGAGTTGGGGATCAACCACCAAATACTCCTCTGCTGAAGGAATAAGAGGTGAAAACCTCAACAAACGCTCTGATGGGGAGATATAGCATAAATGAAGCGTATCACATCAACAATTCTGCTAGCGACTGTGCTGAGGAAAGTGATGAAGCGTCGGGATGTCAACCGACCAACTACCGAATCATCCAAGAGAAAGCAACCATGTTGGAGAGAGAATACTATTGGAGAGGACCATGAAGTTCTCAACAAACACCCTGCTTGGGGAACAAAATCTCCACAGACGTTCTGCTTGGGGAACAACCCCAACAATAGAAATGGAGAAAGAGGATACAACCATGCCAGGAATATGAACAAATGTCTTACCTGTTGGAAATCATGCCACCCTTGGGAGAGCACTGAGAAATCCTTAAGTATCCTTTCATCATTGTGAATGTTCACTTTGTTTAAAACGAAATTTGAAAAATTTATTGTTTAAAACAATGATATTTTATCGATTAAAACATGCAAAACATTTGTTGAATTGAAACAAATAAGAGTGCAAATAATTGGATAAAAGCTCAAATTTATTTGATGGAATGGTAGCCTGCAAATGGCAAGACTCCATAGATTTGTACAAATTTGAAATCAGTGATCAATATTGGAAGAGGGCTACATTGAACATAATGATCCTTTCTCTACCAATTTGAATCTCGATGTATTCGAAGCTTCAGTCGACGATGAATCAAGAATCTCGGACGAAAAGACAGCTGCGGAACAGAAAATCTTGTCAGGATGCAGTTACTTGCCATATCCCTAATTTTTGCCTAGATTGCCCCAGGGTGAGGTACTCAATCTAGCGGGATGCAAATTCATTTTTTCATGTCTCTAATTTTTGCCTGGATCGCCCTTTCGGGTTCTCCACCGAGACGCTCATTTTTGCCTAAGCCGCCCTTTCGGTTTTTCAACTTAGCGAGCTATTCTGTTTTTCTTTTGCATATATTTTTTTTAGGCAAAGTATTTCTTGACTGCATCTGAATTCACAGGACGAGTGAAATTCTCCCCATCCATTGTTGTAAGCATCAAAGCTCCGCCTGAAAAGGCTCTTTTAACAACATATGGACCTTCGTAGTTTGGAGTCCACTTGCCCCTGGAATCGGGCGCGAAAGACAAGACTTTCTTGAGCACAAGGTCACCTTCTCGGAACACACGAGGCCTGACCTTCTTATCGAATGCTTTCTTCATTCTCTGCTGATATAACTGACCATGGCACATGGCAGTCAATCGCTTCTCTTCAATCAAATTCAGCTGGTCGTAACGACTCTGAATCCATTCAACATCAGTCAACTTGCCTTCCATCAAGACTCTCATTGATGGGATCTCCACCTCTATTGGGAGAACAGCCTCCATGCCGTAAACAAGAGAAAAAGGGGTTGCCCCTGTTGAAGTACGGACAGATGTACGATAACCATGCAAAGCAAATGGCAGCATCTCATGCCAATCTTTGTACGTAACTGTCATCTTCTGGATAATCCTCTTGATATTCTTATTAGCAGCTTCAACAGCCCCATTCATCTTTGGTCTGTTGGGAGAGGAGTTATTGTGTGCAATCTTGAACTCAGCGCACAACTCTTCCATCATCTTATTATTTAGATTAGATCCATTATCAGTAATGATCTTATCAGGCACACCATAACGGCAAATCAATTGATTCTTGATAAACTTCACGACCACCTGCCTGGTCACATTCGCATACGAGGCGGCTTCAACCCATTTGGTGAAGTAATGAATTGCTACGAGAATAAACCTGTGCCCATTGGACACTTTCGGTTCAATCATGCCTATCATGTCGATTCCCCACATAGAGAAAGGCCATGGTGATGAAATCACATTCAGAAGTGTTGGAGGAATCTGAATCTTATCCGCATAAATCTGACACTTGTGGCATTTCTTCACATATTTGCAGCAGTCAGACTCCATTGTCAGCCAATAGTAGCCTGCTCTCAACATCTTTCTAGCCATGGCATGTCCATTGGAATGAGTACCAAATTAACCCTCATGGACCTCAGTCATCAATAGGTTTGCTTCGTGTCTATCCACACATATGAGCAAAACCATGTCAAAATTTCTCTTATAAAGCACTTCACCACTGAGGTAGAAACTGCCTGACAACCTTCTCAAAGTTTTCCTGTCTTTCACAGATGCCCCAGGCGGGTAGACCTGGTTCTGAAGGAAATTCTTGATATCAAAATACCAAGGCTTATCATTATTCACTTCTTCAACTGCAAACACGTGAGCTGGTCTATCCAAGCGCATCACGGTAATATTGGGAACTTCATTCCAATACGTGACCATAATCATCGAAGCAAGCGTAGCAAGAGCATCTGCCATCCGATTATCCTCTCGAGGAATATGATGAAAGTCAACTTCAGTAAAGAATGTTGAAATCCTCATCGCATAATCTCTATACGGAATGAGACCTGGATGATTCGTCTCCCATTCACCCTTGATCTGATTGACAACCAGGGCCGAATCACCATACACATCAAGATGCTTGATTCTCAAATCAATACATTCTTCCAGTCCCATAATACAAGCTTCATACTCAGCCATATTATTCGTGCATTTGAAAGTTAGCCTTGCTGTAAATGGAATATGTGAGCCATGAGGAGTAATGATTACTACCCCAATTCCATTTCCATACTGATTCACAGCGCCATCAAACACCATCGTCCATCTGGAACCAGGTTCTGGACCTTCATCAAGTGTAGGCTCATCACAATCTTTCATTTTCAAATACAGAATCTCCTCATCTGGGAAGTCGTACTGAACAAACTGATGATCTTCAATAGGCTGGTGCGCTAAATTGTCAGCCAAGATACTACCTTTGATAGCTTTCTGAGCTCGATACTCGATATCATACTCAGACAACAACATCTGCCAACGGGAAATCCTCCTAGTTAAAGCAGGCTTCTCGAAAATATACTTAATCGGATCCATTCTGGATATCAACCCAGTTGTATGATTTATCATGTACTGGCGCAAACGCTTAGCAGCCCAAGCCAGAGCACAACACGTCTTCTCAAGCATAGAGTATCGAGACTCACAATCAGTAAACTTCTTACTGAGGTAGTAGATAACAGATTCTTTCTTCCCTGATTCATCTTGTTGACCGAGTACACAACCCATCGAGTCTTCAAGAACAGTCAAATACATGATCAGAGGTCTTCCTTCTACAGGCGGAGACAAGATCGGAGGTTCAGACAGATACTCATTGATACTGTCGAAAGCTTTCTTGCAATCCTCGGTCCAATCATGAGATTGATCTTTCCGGAGGAGCTTGAATATCGGCGCACATGTGGCAGTCATGTGGGATATAAATCTGGAAATATAATTCAAGCGGCCTAGAAAACCTCGGACTTGCTTCTCAGTTTTGGGTGCAGGCATCTCTTGTATTGCTTTGACCTTTGCAGGATCAACCTCAATACCTCTCTCGCTGACTACAAAACACAACAACTTGCCAGAATGGACTCCAAATGTACATTTGTTAGGATTCAGACGAAGTCTAAACTTCCTTAAACACTGAAAAAGCTTCAACAAATGCTCAACATGTTCAACTTCCGTTCGGGACTTAGCAATCATATCATCAATATCGACCTTTATCTCCTTGTGCATCATATCATGAAACAAGGTAGTCATAGCACGTTGATACGTGGCTCCGACGTTCTTCAAAACGAAGGGCATCACTCGATAACAGAATGTTCCCCAAGGTGTGATGAATGTTGTCTTCTCCATATCCTCGGGTGCCATCTTGATTTGATTATATCCGGAAAATCCGTCCATAAACGAAAAGACTTTGAATTTAGCTGTATTATCTACCAACATATCAATGTGTGGTAGAGGGAAATCATCTTTTGGACTAGCTTTATTCAAATCTCTGTAATCAACACACATACGGACTTTTCCGTCTTTCTTAGACACTGGCACAATATTGGCCACCCATAGAGGATATGTAGAAGTCACCAGAAACCCCCCATCAATTTGCTTCTAAACCTCTTCTTTGATCTTCACTGCCATATCTGGATGAGTTCTTCTGAGTTTCTGCTTCACAGGCACGCACTCAGGCTTCAAAGGTAGGAAATGTTGCACAATATCTGTATCTAGACCTGGCATGTCTTCATACGACCAAGCAAAGATATCTGAATATTCTCGTAGCAAACTGATCAACCCCTTCTTGACAGACTCTTCAAGAAGTGCCCCAATCTTCACCATACGAACACAATCCTCAGACCCCAAGTTGATTGTTTCCAGATCTTCAAGGTGCGGTTGAATGATCTTCTTCTTGTGCTCAAGGAGACGGGAAATCTCATCAGGAATCCCTTCAACATCATCTTCCTCTGCCTCGAATACAGGGAATTCAAAATTGGGAGATGGCGTTGGATCATTATGTTCAATGGGTTTTAGAGTCAACCTGCATAATGATTTTGGATAATAAAAAGCTTTAGAATTTAAACAAGCAAACCATTATGCAGATGAAAAGGTTGCTTTTATTCTTGTTTTTAGGGTTTTTTGTGATCACTGATTTCATGCAAAAGCAAAAAGTGAAAACAAATGGAAAAACAAATGTTTAACAATGCATTAATTGAATGAAAATATCATTGTATAAATGCTGCCAACAATGTCATCACTTCTCCTTTTGGCATGGGAGAAGGGTTTTGAACAAAGTGAACAAATTACGCTGACTTATGAATGACCGTAGGAACATCCACAGCGACCCAATTATGGCAGATCCCGCCAGGGATAACAAAGTTGCTTAAATCCTCCGCATCCTCTTCCAGAATAGCAGCAGCTTCCTCAGCTTGATCAGCATGGATGAAACCTACACTCTTGAACAATCCTTGCTTGTTGAATGCCCCAGAAGAAAAGCCAATGCCAGCCCGAGATTTATTGTCTTCAAGCTCGATCATCTTCCCTAAACCAGCAACTGCACCACATTCAATGGCCAGTTTCGCATCACGATAGGAAGCAAATGAAGGAGACTTCTTCTCAATCGGCTCAGCAACAGACAAAGCTTGGAAAGGCGTTCCAATTTCATCCTCAGCATCAATATATGAGAAAGAAGACAAGTGGCTAACCAGGAGAGCCTTTTCTCCCCCTACCACTACTAGTTTCTTATTCTTAACGAATTTCAGCTTCTGGTGTAGGGTGGATGTCACGGCGCCAGCCTCGTGAATCCATGGTCTACCAAGGAGACAACTATAAGATGGGTGGATATCCATAACCTGAAAGGTAACTTGAAAATCACTTGGTCCAATCTTGATTGGGAGATCAACTTCCCCAATC
The DNA here is from genome assembly GCF_024323335.1 of Lathyrus oleraceus. Classification (NCBI taxonomy): domain Eukaryota; kingdom Viridiplantae; phylum Streptophyta; class Magnoliopsida; order Fabales; family Fabaceae; genus Lathyrus; species Lathyrus oleraceus. The sequence goes on along the minus strand of NC_066584.1, from coordinate 191,192,112 downwards.
ACGGTCTTACGCGACCCATCAAAAGCTTTCACAACAACACCACTCTGCCTCATAGGAGGCCCTTGATATGACAATCTCGAAAGAGTGGTCTTCGGCAATACATTCAAAGATGACCCAGTGTCCATCAACACGTTGGACATGTCGTCGGTCTTGCAATTCAGGGAAATATGTAAAGCCATGTTGTGGTCTCTTCCCTCCTCGGGGAGATCAGCGTCACAAAAACTCAAAGTATTGCAAGCAGTAATGTTTGCAACTATACTGTCAAACTGTTCAATAGTGACGTCGTGATCAACATAGGCCAGATCCAAAACTTTCTGCAGAGCCTCCCTATGGGGTTCTGAATTCAGAAGCAAAGCTAGCACGGAGATCTTTGACGGCGTTTGTAGAAGCTGGTCTACAACGTTGTACTCACTCTTCTTGATGAGCCTCAGCATCTCATCACAATCTTCATTCACAATGCCACTCGGGCCAACAGAAGAAACAAGAGTCTTTTGTACAAAGGAGGGTTTAGCAATAGGTGCCGGATTTGGAACATTCACTGCAGTCCCAACCGGACGCTCAGCAGAATCAGAAACGACAGCTCTAGCCTGAGGCTTAGGTGAAGAAAACACACGACCACTACGGGTCAACCCGCTCACATCAGCAATATTAATCATAGAAGACGAAGGCAAAGGCACTTCTTTGCCATCTTCCACAGCAACGGGATTGTAACGGAAGGGAATAGCTCTATCCGAAGAATAAGGCACAGGGCCTGCAGGCTTGATTACCAGAGAAGGGGAGACCTTCGGCTTGCTCCCATCATAACGGATGACAACAGGTTCGGGCAATTTGAACACAGGAGAAATCACATTCACTTTTGGTTCGTCTTCGTCAACATTTCTGTTTTGAAGAATCTCAATGGTACCTTCATCCAACAGCTCTTGAAGCTCTCTTCGCACTTGGCAGCAACCCAATCTATTAACAGAGTAGATACGACATATGTCATGGTCGTGCTCCATATGACTGTACTGACACAGCAGACGATGCAACTCAACCAATGACTATCGAATATGGCTTACATATTTGACCTTATATTTGCCAGGGCAACCCTGGACCATGTTCACATATTTCCCATGCTCGGGCAATGGGTTCTTCGTAACATTGGGGCCTGAGTCCTCAAAGCTCAGAATGCCGCACCTCATAAGGTCTTGAACCTTAGTTTTCAATGGATAGCAGTTTTCAATATTGTGACCCGGAGCACCGGAATGATAAACACAATGTTGGTCAGGCTTGTACCACCACTGCGGGTTAGCAGGCACAGCCGGAGGCTCTCTGGGAGTAACCAGTTTCCGCTCCAATAGAGAAGGATATAGCTCAGCGTATGACATAGGAATGGGATCAAAAGTGATCTTCTTCCTATCATAATTCAGATTGGCCTGATTACTGGTGCTGCCACGAGGCTGGTAAGCCTGTTGCTGTGGACAATGCTGCTGTTGATACTGAGGTTGTTGCTGATTATGCTGATGTTGCTGATGCTGATAATTGTCTCTGAAGACAGGTGCTACACTAGCCACCTGGTGTTGATGACGCATTTCCTTCCTCCTATCAGAGGGTCTTCTGGATTTAGCATGGGATTGCACAGCATGTGCCTCCCCATCTTTCTTCTTAAACGCCCCATATCGTTTAGAAGAGCCTTCATCTTTAGACAACCGTCCTTCACGGACACCTTCCTCCAAACGCATCCCCATGTTCACCATCTCGGTGAAATCAGAGGAAGCACTCGCGACCATTCGCTCATAATAAAATGAACTAAGAGTTTTCAGAAAAATCTTAGTCATCTCCTTCTCTTCCAGCGGAGGAGTTATCTGAGCTGCCAGCTCTCGCCACCTCTAGGCGTACTCTTTAAATGTCTCTTTATCCTTCTGAGACATGGCCCTGAGTTGATCACGGTCAGGAACCATATCAACATTATATTTATACTGCTTGATGAAGGCTTCGCCAAGATTGTTGAAGGATCGGATGTTTGCACTTTCGAGGCTCATATACCAACGAAGAGCTGCACCAGACAAACTATCCTGAAAATAATGAATCAGCAGCTAATCATTATCAGTTTGAGTAGACATTGTCCTGGCGTACATAACCAGGTGAGCAAGAGGGCAGGTGTTCCCCTTATACTTCTCAAAGTCAGGGACTTTGAATTTGACGGGTATCTTCACACCGGGAACCAGGCATAACTCGGCAGCAGACTTGCCGAACAAATCTTTCCCTCGGAGGGTCTTCAATTCCTTACGGAGCTCGAGGAATTGGTCATTCATAGCTTCCATCTTTTCATTAACATCTGGGCCCTCAGACGGCTCAGAATGATAGATGGTGTCGTCTACCCTGGGAATGGTATGCACGACGGGAGGAGGCATAGCAAGGACCGGGCTAGATGCCGGCATAGAGGCAAATGTAGGAGCTGGATTATCTGGCATAAACCCATGAGGCATACCCCACGGAAACCCGGCTGGCATGGCATTCGGCACAAAATGAGCACTAGCAGCTGGCACAGTCGAAGATACAACCTCTGATATAACAGTCCTCTGGGGAGGAGTTGCAGGAGGTGGATATGGTTGATTCAGAGCAGCCAAGAATTGCTCCATCAGAGCGCTCAATCTGGCGACCTCTTCCTTCAGCTCTCTGTTCTCTTGCTCCAATTGATCCATCACTCTTGCAGAATTGGCTCTGGTATAGTACCGATGAGTCAGCTTGTCTTCAAAACCAATGAAGAGCACAGAGTTAGGCCACAGACAAGAAGACCAGAACAACCTGCTTATGCAAAATGATGCATGCAATGTTTGTGCATATGCTTTGTTTTTATTTCAAGGAAATTTTAGGGTTCTATTTGCAAATTTGAAATTTTAAAGCATTTAATAGCATATGGAAAATATCTCATCAAATATATTCGAGATAAAGAAGTACAACATTTTTGATTATATTACAAGGGAAAAGCAAAATAAACATCCTATGGATCCCTAGACGCTCGAGATGCTGGAAGACGAGATACACAAAGCTTCTTGATCTCTCTCTCATATGTTGCTTCCATATCCGTTTTCTCCTTAGCAAGTCGATTATACTTCCTCTTCCAGAATTTGGAAGACTGAGGAAGCAGAGAAGTCCAGGTATCATTCGGATCATCTATCACCTGATGCTCGAGGAATTCGATCAGAGCGTCCTTCTCCTTAAGTTGTTGAAGCAACTCTTCTCTTTCACGGATCCAGGCACGTGAAAGGTCTTCTTCTCTCAACTCCTCTACGCCTTGGTTAGGGAGGGTTGAAGGCCCAGCCACAACCAACGGTGTAGGTCTCGGATAACAGAGGCAAACAACATATAATAACCCCTCCACCCTTTGCATTCCTCAGATTCAAAGAGAAATAGGCATCACCCAACAGAGTAGGAACGAGATTAAGAACAGAAAAGATCCTAATGGCGTTCACATCCACAAATTTGTCGATGTTGGGGAATAATACCAATCCATAGATGAGCAGCACGAATATGGCCTCAAAGGCATCCTCACTCATGGCCTTCCCATAAACGGTAGCTTGAGCAATGAGGAAATCAGAAGGAAGACCCTGAATTCCACCTTTGGTGGTCATATGCGCCTCAATAAGGGATTCATCTATGTGCAACAAGTCTGCAATCTCTCGAGAAGTCGGAATACTCCCTAAGCCATTGAACGGCACCTGATCCAGAATAGGAATACCCACAAGGTGAGCATACTCCTCAAGGGTAGGCAATAGCTGAAAGCATGGAAAAGAGAAGCAATGATACAGAGGATCATATAACTGCGCCAAAGTACTCATCAACCCTTCGTCAACCTGAGTAGTCAACAGAGGCAGAAGCTTCCCATAACTTGCTTTGAAACCCAAGGGATCTAATATATAAGATGTCAGATTCCCTAACTCTTTCACATCGGGCTGTCTAAAGTTGTACTTCTTTGTATGCCTTTTTGGTCTTTCCATGTCTGAAAATTTTGCAAATAAACCCTTTAAGTTCCTTGAAAATTGTCTGATTTTTCTAATGACATGAATGCAGATGAATGCAACAATCATACTCAAGGATCAAGCAAAGAACACCAAACAAAGGTCATGGGAAAGCTCATAGCATCCTTAATATCACTCATCCATCTTGGTGGATTATGGTTTTCACCTTATCGACACCCAAGTTCCATTGATATTAACAATACATGAACCGACTCAATCATCCTTAATATCAATCATCCATTTTGGTGGATTATGGTTTTCACCTTATCGACACCCAAGTTCCATTGATATTAAGGATGTCTGAACGACTCAACCATGAATCACGGGTTTGTTGAGAGTCACGAGCATGGAGTCTCGGTTAAGAACCACCCAAAGGGAGTGTACAACGGTTTAAACCTGCCGAACATGTTCTACCAGAGGTTCCCATAGTCATCATCACATCTTTCGAATATTATCGGAGGAACGAATACTCGTATTCCAAGAATATTCTCAAGAGAGACTCTTATGAGTGTAGTATCGCGTAACAATCGCATCAGATCTTACATCTGAACGACCTCCGCACTATGTCCTAGAAATAGGCCAAGATAGGCTTGGTAAACTAAGGTCCTTGGCTTCTAAGGCACATGATTGAAAGAATAATGCCTAACCACAAATAACTTGTGTGACATTATTAATCCAACATGACCTCCACCAAGTGAATGGACTCGCAAGTCAACTTGTCAAGGAATACTCCACACAAGTCGACAAGACTATGCCATTCTCCTATCCTAAGGTGCACTCGAGTTCGGGTATAGAACTCATCTCACAGAGACCACCAAGCAAACCGCAATTGTATATCAAGCAATTCAAACATTACAATCAATACAGTTATCCCAAATTGTACAAAAATACGTCAAATGACAGATAAACAAATATCATACAACAAGGGTGAAAAGTTGGCAAAACCACCAAGGAAATTTTGTTCCCCAGCAGAGTCGCCACTTTTCTGTAGCGGTGTATTCATCACTTTATGATTTATTGACTAAATCAAAAGCAAACCATACAAAGAATCGAGTCGCCACCGCACTTTTATTTATCCAAAGGAATGGCTAAAAAGCGAACAAAAGCCTAAGAAGTTTTACACATAGAAAACTAATGAAAAGAATCAGAAATCATTTAGCATGGAAATCACATGGTACAAGTTGAACATTCAAAGGTGTGACACAAATTGTCACACCAACTTAGCACAAGCATAAAACAGAGATGATGCATAGCAAAAATACCAAACCAAAACCAAAATGTCAAGCAATGTGTCTAGTTTCATCATGCAAAATTTCACATTCATTGAATAAGAAACAAGCATTTCATGAAGGAATAAGCAAGGCAAGGTCAAACAAGCATATGTACTCAAACATCTGTAGCGGTGTATTCATCACTTTATGATTTATTGACTAAATCAAAAGCAAAGCATACAAAGAATCGAGTCGCCACCGCACTTTTATTTATCCAAAGGAATGGCTAAAAAGAGAACAAAAGCCTAAGAAGTTTTACACATAGAAAACTAATGAAAAGATCAGAGATCTGGGTAAGGGGTTAATTACGTAATGGGAAGGTGTTAGGCACCCAAAACGTCCTAGGTACTCCTAGGGAGCCCTCTTCACACCTTGTTGTATGACATGTTATTTGTTTATGAAATATTTATTGTGCAAACATGGATTGAATGGATGAGAAAAGAATATACAAGTTATTATTTTTGTGTTTGAACGGATGAACCCGTTGCCTACGTACCTTTCCATGGAAGGTAAGGATCAAAACGCCGTAGTTCGGCTAAAAGATTTCCAAAATATGAGTGGATTCATTTTAAAACAAAAGCCCTAAGGTCTTTCGTTATCCACGGGAGAAAACTCAATCTTATACAAACAACAAGTCCACCATGTGAGAAAAGCTTCAACTTGCTAGTGAGGGGTTAACCCTATAATAAGCAAGGACAAAAGGTGAGATTAACATCAACCAACTAGGATAAATCAAACCTATGGCTAATGTATGAAAACTTAGACAATCAAACAACAGTAAATAAGCAACAAACAATCCCAATGTACAAAATGTGTAAGCCAAAGGTCAAACTCAAATGAGTCAACATCAACCTACAAAATGCACAAGGATTAGTAATTAAAGGCAAACAACAATGCTCAAGTGATGAAGCATCATTAACCATGTAACTTGAATGCTCAACCTGAAATCAAAGCTCAAACATAAGCCACAAACCACTAGGTCAAAGCCTAGGGTCAAAGATGGAGAAATAATTCAAAACAGAAGCTGAAATTTAACATGAATCAACTTCAAACACATCTTGAAACATTCCAAAAGGTCTCACATCAATATCATTAACCAAAAACATTTCATGATCAATTGAAGTTCAAGGCAATTTTAAAGCTCAAATGTGATCAACCATAATAAAAAATCTCAATTAAATCAGAAATGATTCAAATAATTCCAAGAAAATTCATGCGCATTCACAACATCCATAACATGCATCATACAGAAAATCAGGATAATTGGAGATCATTTGGCATGGCAAACTCATCACATAAGTGGAACATCAAAAGGTGTGACACAAATTGTCACACCAACTTAGAACAATCATAAAATAGAAATGATAAATGGTAAAAATACCAAATCAACACCAAAATGTCAAGCAAAGTGTCTAGTTTCATCATGCAAATTTTCAGAATCATTGGATCAAAGACCAGCATTTCACAAATGAATAAGCAAGGCAAGGTACAAAATGGACACATGATCAAATACCCTAGCACAAAATGAAATCCAGCCAAGCACAATTTTGGAAAAAATGATCAAAAAATAATAGACAGAAAAAGAAACACAATGCAAAAAAATTGGGATGAATTTGGATTAATTTTGAATTTGTTATGATTTTGCTAAGATGAGGAAAAAATAAAAAAAAATGATATGAAGCATGTATAGAAATAATGGAGGGAAATAGAAAATCATGAAAGCATTTGAATTAATTGGCACGGCTGAGGATCGAACTAGGTGACATTTTGAATTATGGCGCCAGGCTGCATGAAACGCAGCATTCCATTTATGATGTGGCAGTCAAAGGCGCGGTCAAACGCACGGGCCAATCAGAAGCTAGCATGGCAATCAGCATGCACCAATCGCACGCGAGCCCTAGGGAAACATACAGGAACGGATTTATGTTGCAAAAAAATGAATCGAAAGTGTGACCAAAGCTCAGACTTCATCTTCTTCCTTGCGCGCATATGAACAGTAACAATCATCAAGAACACCAAGAACAAAAGTTCCAGAAATTGAAATTAAACACATCATAGTGTAGATCCTTCAACAAGGATCACGAATCCATGCATGGTTTAGTCTAATTCTAACTATTATGAGCAAATCGAAGCAAACAACATTCATGCACAAAACTTTAAATCGACCTAACTAACTCAATTTTGCACGAAATTTCATGGTTCAAAGCTCAGCATCACCAACAAACTTAGATCTACAACAATAGCATAATAAATTTGAGATTTAAGAGAATCAATTTGGAACCTTATGAAGAGCAGAACTGGAATTCGTGTGGTTCAAGGCCTTGTGATGCTCGACAGCTCTTCTATAATGCTTGTATGAGTGATTGGAAGAGAAAACGCAGCTCAATTGTGCACGATTTTGCCAGAATTTGAAATCACCATTGTTGCTTCAAGCTCCAAGAATGCTGCAATCTTGCACTGTTTCCTCCAATTCCACGTGCAAATCTCCTTAATAACACTTCAGAAACAAGAATCTAGCAAGAGGAATGGATTGGATGTGAAGAAATAACAAGAAAACTTGAGAGGAATTTTTTTGTGATTTTGATCTAGATCTGAAATAATGAATGCCTCATCTGAAAAATAGTTAGGGTTTTGGTTGATATATGCAATGCTAATCACTCTTTAATCATGTTTAAGCCAATGCAAAGTGAGTTTAGCAAAAAATGAGGTGTAGGTGCAAATTAGCTTTTTCACCTCTATGCATGATATGCATGTGAACAGTGCACGGAATTTTATTTAATTTCACTCAAAATTCTGTTTTGGAGCCAATGGTGGTGGTGGAGTGCTTAAACAATGCACCAAATTTAAATTTCATGTTTTCCCTCCAAAAATCCAATGAATTATCAAATGCTCATGTGATGATAATTTGTGCAATGCAATGCATGGTTTGGAAATTAGAGGTCAAGAGAAGAATTTAGCAAAAAGAACCACTTGAATTGGAGCTTTGGTTGAGAAGCTACGCTCATTTGAAGCTCCATACACACTTTGCCATATTTTGATCATATCTCTTTAACCGCACATGCGAAATTGATGATCTTGGACTTTTTGGAAATGGGAGAGAAAGATATACAACTTTCATGTTCAACAAAATTTAATTTGAAGCTTTCTTGATGATGTAATTTGAAGTTGAAGTTGGGTTAAAACCTTTCCATTTTTGGCAAAATCAAATTATAGGTCACTTTCTATTTTTGGAAAGTTTTGACCTGACTTTTAATTCTTCATTGTGAATGTTTGAAATGTCAAATGAGACTTGTTTGAACATGAATGAAGTATTTCTAATCACTTCCCACCTCCAAATCCACTATTGACTTGGCAGTTGACTTTCTAGGCCTTCAGTTGACTGGGAAATGTTCTGATGAAATTCAAGCCTTTACCACTTGGGATTTTGCTTCAAAATAACAACATAGCTCATATGAACTCCTGTGAATGATTGTGGGGTCCAAATTCTCAAGAATGGCCACCATCTATTGCTCAATGACTGCCTTTGATTGTTTTGACTTTGATTGCTTTATCTGCAAGACAAAGGTTAGATGACATATTTTTGTACTTTTGGTTAGTGATAAAAGGAAAAGCAATGATATACAAATGCAAAACATGTTTGGTGATCAAGAACCACTCAAGAAAGATAACCCACCCACAGGGAAGGAGGCAAGGTGCACAATGCTCCTTGAGGCAATGTGATGTTATGATATGATGCCCTGAGGGATCTTAGGGACAAAATTGGGGTCTTACAACATCCTAGCACAAAATTATATCCAGCCAAGCACAACTTTGGAAATTATGATGATAAAATAGTAGACAAACAGAGGTGCATTGTGCAAAAAATTGGAGTCAATTTGGATGAGTTTTCAATTTTATATGATTTTTTGAAGTTAAGGAAAAAATTGAAAATAAAAAATGAGCATAGCATGGCCAAAGGAGGGAAAATGAGAAAATATGAAAGCATTTGAAAACTTTGCCATCGCCCGGAGTCGAAGTCAGTATGCATTTGAATTTGAGCGCTCAATCAAAACGACGCCGTTTAGTACCTAAACCCTAGCGCGCCAAAAATTTCGTAGCTAATTTGAAATATCGTAGCTAATCCGAAGCCAGTTCGCAGCAAAACCTGGAGATGATGAATGTTCAAGGTTGAATATGAAGATCATGATGATCTTCATCTGGATTTTCCAGATTTTTCAAAATGTGTCCAAAAATCAAAATCAAGCACAGCATTCGAATCCTCATCACATGTACATCAAGAATCCATAATCATTTCATGCAAAAACATCAAAACACGCACGGATCGAAGAGAATAAAATTCAACATCAAAACTTCAATCAATCATAACTAACTCAAAACAGCACCAAATCACTCGATTCAAAGCTCAAATTCATCAGCATGCTTAGATCTACAACAACATAGCAAAGGATTTCAAAAATAAGAGATTCGAATTGTGACCTCTTGAAATGCAGAAGCTGGAATTTGTGCTATCCAAGACTTGAAATGATCAAAAGCTTCCCTGTGATGCTTGTATAGATGATTGGAGGAGAGATTGAAGCTCAAACACACTTGAATTCAGCAGAATTTGAAATCACCATGGATGCTTCAAGCTACGAGTATTCTTCAATATGGCACGGTTTCTCTCTATTCCACGTCCAATCTTGCTCAACAATACCTCAGGAGCATGAATCAACCAATAGAATGTGCTTTTGTATGAAGAAATTGCAAAAAAAATTGAGAGAAAAGTTTGTAGAATTTTTGGATCTAGATCTGAAATTATGGTTAATGCTGAAAACAGTTATGCTTAACCTTATATACCTCATACTAATCATGTTTAGATCATGTTTAAGCCAAAGCCAAAGGTGATTAACAAGTTATGGAGTGTATGTGCAAAATTGGATTTTCACCCCCATGCATGGAATGCATGTGTGAACAGTACACGAAGCCCATTCATTTTCACTTAAAATCAATTTTTAAGACCAATGGTAATGGCAAAAAGTTCAAACAATGCACCATTTTTAAACATTGTAATTTCCCTCCAAAAAACCAATGGATTAACAAGTGATCATGTGATGACAATTCATGTAATGTGATGCATGGTTTGGAAATTAGAGGTCAAGAGGAGAATATAGAAAAAAGAACCACTCATTTTGGAGCTTTGGTTGAAAAGTTATGCCCATTTGAAGTCCCATGCATACTTTGCCATGATTTGATCATATCTCCTTAACCACACCTCATATGCTCATGATCTTGGACATTTTGGAAATGGGAGAGAAAGATATACAACTTTCATGTTCAACAAAATTTCATTTGAAGCTTTCTTGATGATGTAATATTGAGTTGAAGTTGGTTCAAAATCTTTCCATTTTTGGAAAGTTCAAATTATAGGTCACTTGCTATTTTTGGAAATTTTTGACCTGACTTCAAATTCTTCAATGTGAATGTTTGAAATGTCAAATGAGACTTGTTTGAACATGAATGAAGTATTTCTAAACACTTCCCACCTCCAAATCCACAATTGACTTTGCAGTTGACTTTCTAGGTCTTCAGATGACTTGACAGTGTTCTGATGAAATTCAAGCCTCTATCACTTGGGATTTTGCTTCAAGATGACATCATAGCTCATATGAACTCTTTTGAATGATTGTGGGGTCCAAATCTCAAGAATGACCACCATCTATTGCTCAATGAATGCCTTTGATTGCCTTGACCTGTTAATGCTTCATCTGCAAGACAAAGGTTAAATGACATATTTTTTGTACTTTTGGTTAGTGATAAAAGGAAAAGCAATGATATACAAATGCAATGAATGATTGGTGACCAGGAAACCACTCTCAGAAAGATGACCCACCCACAGGGAAGGAAGCAAGGTGTCCAATGATCCTTGAGGCAATGAAATGATATGATATGATGCCATGAGGTATCTTAGGGACAAAATTGGGGTCTTACAATTCCCTATGCAAAATTGGAGTAAAAGGATCTTAATGATGAATATGGACCAAATCTATAAACTCACTTTTGTCCATTCTTGATTTACTTCATGAAACTTTTGATGTGTGTGTTCTTGTGCTAGGGGTTCCCATTTAAGCTTAATTGGAGGACCATTGCCATGTTCATCCACAGTGAAAGACACAAGACACATTGAGGATCTCTTAAGAGGTTTGTTTGATGATTGCTTATGCTTTGTGTGATTGCTTATTCCAAAGGATGGGAGCTACTTGGATCATCTATATGATCTCAAGAGAGGAACTCCATTGTGGTTTTGTTTCTTCATCCTTTCTCTTTTTGCTTTGCTTAGGACTTTAGCCCATCTTCTTCTTCTCTCCACTCTAACCCAAGCCAAAATGTTTTGTGCAAACATTTAACTATTGCTTTCAAACATTAGAAACCTAAGCCTTATGCTTTCGATTCAAACCTTCTTTTCATCACACTTATTTTGAATTGAATCTTTAAGTCAACTTTGACCATTTTTGTATATACTTCTAATTGGTAAAGATAACCCACTCAAAAGTATTTTTGTGGTTCCAATGGCCACTTTCTTAATCAAATTTTCCATAACCTTTAGCTATTAGGTTTGAGTTATCCTTGTGGTAGATGTAATACTCACCTATATCCTTAGTGATGGACAATGAGTCTTCCATGCTTATTATAGGGTTAACCCCTCACTAGCATGTTGAAGTTATCCTCACATGGTGGATTTGTGGTTTTAGGTTGAGTTTTCTTCCTTTGATAACAAAAGACCTTAAGGCTTTTGGACCAATCAATTCACCAACTTGTTTTGAGATTTTTACCCCGAACTACGAGGTTTTGATCCTAATCTTTTTATAAGATGGTACGTAGGCAATGGGTTTATCCATCCAAACACAAAATGTAAATAAACTTGTATATTCTCTTCTCATCTCTTCAATCATGTTTGCACATACAAAATTTTCACAAAAAACAACAACCTTACAACAAGTATGAAAAGAGCTCCCTAGGAGTACCTAGGATGTTTTGGGTGCCTAACACCTTCCCATTGCATAACCAACCCCCTTACCCAGATCTTTGTTTCTCTTTTACTAGTTTTTGTTAAAACTTTTAGGTTTTTGTTCGCTTTCTAACCATTCCTTTGGATAAATAGAAGTGCGGTGGCGACTCGACTTGTATGGTTTACCTTGGATTTAGTCAATATCTCTAATGGTAACGAATACCCCGCTACAGAAAAGTGGCGACTCTGCTGGGGAGGCAATACCTAGTGGGTTTTGCCTTCTTTTCATAGTTGTTGTATTGTATTGTTTTATGACATATTTTTGTGCAATTTGGGATTACTGTATTGTATGTAATGATTGATTTGCTTGATATTAATTCCTTGTATGCTTGCTGATCTCTGTGAGATGAGTTCTATACCCGGACTCGAGTGCACTTAGGATAGGAGAATGGGGTAGTCTTGTTGACTTGTGTGGAGTTATTCCTTAGCAAGTTGACTTACAAGTCCATTCACTTGGTGGAGGTCATGTTGGGATCAATAATGTCACACAAGTAAGTTGTGGTTAGACATTACTCTTTCCAATATAGACCTTAGAAGCCAAGGACCTTAGTTTACCAAGCCCATCTTGGCCTATTCTTAGGATGTAGTGCGAAAGTCGTTCAAATGTAAGATCTGATACGATTGTTACGCGACATTACACTCATAAGAGTCTCTCTTGAGAATATTTTTGGAATACGAGTAGTCGTTTCTCCGATAATATCCGAAAGATGGGATGATGACTATGGGAACCTCTTGTAGAACATGTTTGGCAGGTTTAAACCCTACTACACTCCCTTTGGGTGGTTCTTAACCAAGACCCCATGCTCGTGACTTGCAACAAACCCTTGATTCATGGTTGATCCGTTCATGTATCCTTAATATCAATGGAACTTGGGTATTGATAAGGTGAAAACCATAATCTACCAAAATGGATGATTGATATTAAGGATGATATGATCCATCCCATGACCTTTATTTGGTGTGCTTTGCTTGATCCTTGAGTGTGATTGTTGCATTCATGCATTCATGCACCCATTTGCATCCATATCATCAATAATAAAGAAAATTTTCAAGGAATTTAAGGGGTTTATTTGCAAAATTTTCAGACATGGAAAGACAAATAAGGAATACAAAGAAGTACAGTTTCAGACAACCAGAGTTGAAAGAGTTAAGGAATATGACATCCTATGTATTAGATCCTTTGGGTTTCAAGGCTCGTTTTGGGAAGCTTCTTCCTCTTTTGACTACTCAGGTGGACGAAGGATTGATGAGTGTATTGGTGCAGTTTTATGACCCTCTGTACCGTTGCTTCACGTTTCCGTATTTCCAGCTTTTGCCTACCCTTGAGGAGTATGCTTATCTTGTGGGCATAGCTATTCTGGACCAGTTGTCGTTCAGTGGCTTGGAGAGTATTCCTACTTCTCAAGGGATAGCAGACATGTTACACATAGATGAATTTCTGGTTGGTGCTCATATGACTACCAAAGGTGGAATTCAAGGTCTCCCTTCTGAGTTCCTCATCGCTCAAGCTATTATGTATGGGAAGGCCATGAGTGAGGATGCCTTTGAGGCCATTTTGTACTTCTCATATATGGGTTGGTATTGTTCCCCAACATCGACTAGTTTGTGGATGTGAATGCTATTAGGATCTTCTCTACTCTTAATCCCGTTCCGACTTTTTTGGGTGATACCTATTTCTCTTTGCATATGAGGAATGCAAAGGGTGGTGGGGCCATTGTGTGTTGTTTGCCTCTGTTGTATAAGTGGTTTATTTCTCACTTACCGCAAATGGTCACCTTCAAGGAGAACAAGGGATGTCTACGGTGGTCCACGAGACTTATGTCTCTCACTAATGATGATATCTTTTGGTACAACCGTGTCTACGATGGTGTGCAGATTATCGACTCTTGTGGTGAATTCTCCAATGTACCTCTTCTTGGTACATGTGGTGGGATTAACTACAACCCTATTTTGGCACGTCGTCAGCTTGGGTTCCTCCTAAAGGATAAACCTAATAAGATTCTGTTAGAGGGTGTGTTCTTCCAGGAGGGTAAAGATCCCCAAAACTTGAAGGGCAGAAAGGTCCGCGCTTGGCGCAAGATTCATAGGAAAGGAAGGAAGGAGTTGGGTCCTATGAATTGTGTTGCTATGGAGATATACACTGCTTGGGTGAGGAAGATAGCGTCTGAGCATCTCATGCCTTACGAGTATCCAAGACCTACACCTTTGTTTATGGCTGGACCTTCAACCCTCCATGACCAAGGAGTAGAGGAGTTGAGAGACGAAGACCGATCACGTGCTTGGATCCGTGAAAGAGAGGAGTTGCTTCAGTAGATCAAGAAGAAGAATGCTTTGATAGAGTTCCTCGAACATCACGTTATTGATGATCCTGATGATACATGGACTTCTCTACTTCCTCAGTCTTCCAAGTTTTGGAAGAGGAAGTATGATCGACTCGCCAAAGAGAAAGCGGATATGGAGGCAGCCTACGAGAGGGAGGTGAAGAGACTTCGTGCATCTTATCTTCCTGTGTCCCGAGCTTTAGATGATTGTTTCTAGGGATCCATAGGATGATTATTTTCCTTTTCTCTTGTATATGGTTACCAATGTTGTACTTCTTTGGTATAAAATATTTCCCAGATAATATGTTTCCATATAAAAGTGTTTAATATTTCCAAAATTTGCAAATAGAACCCTAAAGTTCCTTTGAAATAAAAAACAAAATCATGTGCACAAGCATTGCATGCATCATGTGCATAAGCAGGTTTTGTTCTCGACTTCTTGTCCTGTGGTCTAACTCTGTGTTCTTCATTTATTTTGAAGACAAGCTGACTCACCGGTACTACACCAGAGCCAACATTTCAAGATTGACGGATCATCTGGAACAAGAGAACCGCGAGTTGAAAGAGGAAGTGGCCAGATTAAGTGCCTTGATGGAATCATTCTTGGCTGCTCAAAGCCAGTCTTCTCCAACACCTTCAACTCCTCTCGAGAGGACAATCATCTCTGAGATTGTCTCTTCGACTGTGCCAGCAGCTAGTGCATACTTTGCTCCAACGGCCATGCCAGCCGGGTTCCCGTGGGGGATGCCTCCCAATTTCATGCCCGAGGGTCCTGCTCCCACCTTTGCTTCTATGCCGGCATCTAGCCCGGTCCTTGCTATTCCTCCTCCTGTCGTGTATACTATGCCCAGGGTAGACGACACCATCTATCATTCTGAGCCGTCTGGGGGTCCAGATGTTAATGGGAAGATGGATGCTATGAACGATCAATTTCTTGAGCTTCGCAAGGAATTGAAAACTCTCAGAGGAAAAGATCTTTTCGGCAAGTTTGCTGCCGAACTCTGCTTGGTCCCTAATGTGAAGATTCATGTGAAATTCAAGGTCCCTGACTTTGAAAAGTACAAGGGAAATACCTGCCCTCTCAGCCACCTGGTCATGTATGCCAAGAAAATGTCGACTCAAACCGACAATGACCAATTGCTCATCCACTACTTTCAGGATAGTCTGTCCGGTGCCGCTTTGCGTTGGTACATGGGTTTAGACAGTGCGAACATCCGATCCTTCAACGATCTTGGCGAGGCCTTCGTCAAGCAGTACAAGTACAATGTGTATATGGCTCCCGATAGGGATCAATTGTGGGCCATGTCCCAGATGGACAAGGAAACATTCAAAGAATATGCCCAAAGGCGGCGAGAGTTAGCAGCACAGATCGTGCCTCCGCTAGAAGAGAAAGAGATGACTAAGATCTTTTTGAAGACCTTAAGTTCTTTTTATTATGAGCGGATGATCGCTAGCGCTCTTTCTGACTTCACCGAGATGGTGAATATGGGGATGCGTCTGGAAGAAGGGGTTAGAGAAGGACGTCTGACCAGAGAAGAAGGGTCTTCTGCCAAAGGTTATGGGGCGTTTGCAAAGAAGAAAGATGGCAAGGCACATGCTGTGACCTCCCATGTGAAACCAAGAAGACCATCTGTGAGGAGGAAGACCGTGCGTCCCGCTGGTAACCAGCATCAGGTGGCTCATATAGCACATGTATTTAGAGATAATCAGCAGTACCAGCAACATCACAACAATCAGCAACCACATCCGCATAATCAACAACAACAACACCGTCCGCAGCAGCAGGCCTACCAGCCTCGAAACAGTAATCAAACCAGCACGAGTTACGAGAGGAAAAGGGTCACCTTCGATCCTATTCCAATGATATATGCAGAATTATACCCCTCTTTGATAGAAAGGAAGTTGATTACTCCGCGAGACCCACCGGCTATACCTGCTAACCCATAGTGGTGGTATAAGCCTGAATTACACTGTGTTTACCATTCCGGTGCTCCCGGCCACGACGTGGAGAATTGTTACCCTTTGAAGACCAAGGTTTAAGACCTTGTGAGGTGTGGCATTCTGTGTTTCGAGGACGTAGGTCCTAATGTGAAGAAGAACCGATTTCCCGAGCATGGGAAATCTGTCAACATGGTCCAGGGCTGCCCTGGCAAGTACAAGGTCAAATATGTCAGTCATATTCGACAATCGCTGGTCGAGATGCATCGTTTGCTGTGTGATTATAGTCATTATGAGCATGACCACGATAGATGCCGAGTTTGTTCTATCAATCAAAGAGGTTGTCGCTAGGTGCGCAAAGATGTTCAGGAAATGCTGGATGAAGGAGTTATTGAGATCCTTCAAAACAGAAATGTTGACGAAGATGCTGACGAGGTCAACGTAATTTCTCCAGTATTCCGGACCCCCGAACCTGTTATCATCAAGTATGATGGTAGCAAGCAGAAGGTTTCTCCTACATTAACCATCAAGCCAGCCGGACCAGTACCATACTCTTCTGAGAAAGCGGTTCCCTATCGCTATAATGCTGTTGCAGTAGAAAATGGGAAAGAAGTGTCCTTGCCATCTTCCTCTGTTGTTAACATTGCGGATGTTAGTGGTTTTACCCGCAGTGGTCGTGTATTTTCAGCACCCTCAAAGCCCCAAGCTAATGCTGATTCTGTTGAACGCCCGATTGGGAATGCAGCGAGCACTCCGAATCCGGCACCTGTTGTTAAGCCATCCTCTACATTGGGAACTCTTGCTTATGATGGCCCAAGCGGCAATGTGAAAGAAGACTGTGATGAGATGCTGAAGCTCATCAAAAGAAGCGAGTACAATGTTGTAGACCAACTTCTACAAACGCCATCCAAAATATCGGTGTTATCATTGCTTTTGAACTCAGAACCACACCGAGAGGCTCTGCAGAAGGTTTTGGATGTGGCATATGTGGATCATGATGTCACGATAGAACAATTTGATAGCATTGTTGCAAACATCACTGCTTGCAACAACTTGAGTTTCTGTGACTCTGATCTCCCCGAGGAGGGAAGAGACCACAACTTGGCATTACATATATCTATGGGTTGCAAAGATGACGCCATGTCCAATGTGCTGGTGGACATTGGGTCATCATTAAACGTATTGCTAAAATCCACTCTCTCGAAACTTTCATATCAAGGGCCTCCCTTGAGGCAGAGTGGAGTAGTTGTGAAGGCTTTCGATGGGTCTCGCAAAACTGTGATTGGGGAAGTTGATCTCCCATTCAAAATCAGACCGAGTGATTTCCAGATTACCTTCCAGGTTATGGATATTCACCCATCGTATAGTTGTCTCCTGGGCAGACCATGGATTCACGAGGCAGGCGCCGTGACATCCACCCTACACCAGAAACTGAAATTTGTGAAGAATAAGAAACTGGTGGTGGTAGGGGGAGAAAAGGCTCTCCTGGTTAGCCACTTGTCTTCCTTCTCATACATAGATGCTAAGGATGAAGTTGGAACTCCTTTCCAAGCTTTATCTATTGCTGAGCCTATTGAGAAGAGAACTCCTTCATTTGCTTCCTATAAAGATGCAAAGTTGGCCATTGAGTGTGGTGCAACTGTTGGTTTAGGGAAAATGATTGAGCTAGAAGATAACAAGTCTCGGGCTGGCATCGGTTATTCGTCTGGGGTTTTCAACATGCAAGGGCTGTTCAAGAGTGGAGGTTTCATCCACACCAGTCAAGGCAAGGAAGCTGCTGCCATTCTGGAAGAGGACAAAGAGGATTCTGGCAACTTCGTCATCCCTGGGGGAATCTGCAATAATTGGGTTGCTGTGGATATTCCAACCGTTTTCCATAAGTCAAAGTAATGTGCATTGTGTTTAAAAAACCCTTCTCCCATGCCAAAAGGAGGAGTGACGACATTGTTGGCGCATAAATATAATGATATTTTCATTCAATAAATTCATGTTAAATGTTTATTTTTCCAATTATTTTCCCTTTTTGCTTTTTGCATGAAATTGCTGATCATATAAAACCTAAAAATCAATCTTTTCATCTGCGTAATGATTGCCTTGTTTGAATTCTAAAGCTTTTCATATCCAAAATCATTATGCAGGTTGATCAAACCCATTGAACATAATGACCCAACACCATCTCCCGACTTTGAATTCCCTGTATTTGAAGCAGAAGAAGATGATGTTGAAGAGATTCCTGATGAGATTACCCGTCTACTTGAGCATGAAGAGAAGATCATTCAGCCATATCTTGAGAATCTGGAAACAGTCACTTGGGGTCTGAGGGTTGTGCGCGAGAAGTGAAGATTGGGGCACTCCTGGAAGAATCTGTTAAGAAGGGGTTGATTGAATTGCTACGAGAATATGTTGATGTCTTCGCCTGGTCATATGAAGACATGCCCGGTCTAGATACTAATATTATGCAACATTTCCTACCTTTGAAGCCTGAGTGCGTGCCTGTGAAGCAAAAGCTCAGAAGAACTCATCCTGATATGGCAGTAAAGATCAAAGAGGAGGTTCAGAAGAAAATTGATGCGGGGTTTCTGGTGACTTCTACATATCCTCAATGGGTGGCCAATATTGTGCCCATGCCTAAGAAAGATGGAAAAGTCCGGATGTGTGTGGACTATAGAGACTTGAATAAAGCTAGCCCAAAAGATGATTTTCCTCTACCACATATTGATATGTTGGTAGATAATACAGCTAAATTCAATGTCTTCTCATTTATGGATGGATTTTCCGGATATAATCAGATCCAGATAGCACCCGAGGATATGGAGAAGACAACATTCATCACACCTTGTGGAACATTATGTTATCGAGTGATGCCCTTCGGTTTGAAGAACGCTGGAGCCACATACCAACGAGCTATGACCACCTTGTTTCATGATATGATGCACAAGGAGATCGAGGTATATGTTGATGATATGATTGCAAAGTCAAGAACGGAAGTTGAACATGTAGAGCACCTGTTGAAGCTTTTTCGGCATTTTAGGAAGTACAAACTTCGTCTGAATCCCAACAAGTGTACATTTGGAGTCCGTTCCGGCAAGTTATTGGGCTTTATTGTTAGTGAAAGAGGTATTGAAGGTGATCCTGCAAAGGTCAAAGCAATACAAGAGATGCCTGCGCCCAGAACTAAGAAGCAAGTCCGAGGTTTTCTTGGCCGCTTGAATTATATTTCCAGATTCATATCCCACATGACTACCACATGTGCGCCGATATTCAAGCTCCTCCGGAAAGATCAGTCCCATGATTGGACCGAGGATTGCCAGAAAGCTTTCGACAGTATTAAAAAGTATCTGTCTGAACCTCCGATCCTGTCTCCGCCCGTGGAAGGAAGACCATTGATCATGTATCTGACTGTTCTTGAAAACTTAATGGGTTGTGTCCTTGGTCAGCAAGACGAATCAGGGAAGAAAGAATATGCTATTTACTACTTAAGCAAGAAGTTCACTGATTGTGAGTCTCGATACTCAATGCTTGAGAAGACATGCTGTGCTTTGGCTTGGGATGCTAAGCGCATACGCCAGTATATGATATATCATATGACTTGGTTGATATCCAGAATGGATCCAATCAAGTACATCTTCGAGAAGCCTGCTTTAACCGGGAGGATTGCCCGTTGGAAGATGTTGTTATCTGAGTATGATATTGAGTATCGAGCTCAGAAGGCTATTAAAGGTAGTATCTTGGTTGATCACTTGGCACATCAGCCGATTGAGGATTATCAGTCAGTTCAGTATGACTTCCCAGATGAGGAGATTCTGTATTTGAAAATGAAAGATTGCGATGAACCTACACTCGATGAAGGGCCAGAGCCTGGTTCCAGATGGAGTATGGTGTTTGATGGCGCTGTAAATCAATATGGAAATGGTATTAGAGCAGTGATTATTACTCCTCAGGGCACACATATTCCTTTTACAGCAAGGCTAACTTTCAAATGCACGAATAATATGGCTGAGTATGAGGTCTGTATTATGGGATTGGAGGAGTGCATTGATCTAAGGATCAAGCATCTTGATGTTTATGGTGATTCGGCCCTCGTTGTTAATCAGATTAAGGGTGATTGGGAAACGAATCAGCCTGGTCTCATCCCATACAGAGATTATGCGAGGAGGATTTCAACGTTCTTTACTGAGGTTGACTTCCATCATATTCCTCGAGATGAGAATCAGATGGCAGACGCTCTTGCTACACTTGCTTCAATGATGGTGGTAAAACTTTGGAATGAAGTTCCCAATATCACTATGATGCGCTTGGACAGACAAACTCATGTGTTTGCAGTAGAAGAGGTGGAAGATGATAAGCCATGGTATTATGACATCAAGTGTTTCCTTCAGAACCAGGTTTACCCGCCTGGGGCATCTGTGAAAGATAGGATGACTTTGAGGAGATTATCAGGAAGTTTCTACCTCAATGGCAATGTGCTTTATAAGAGAAATTTTGACATGGTTCTGCTCAGATGCGTGGACAGAGACGAAGCAGACCTGTTGATGACTGAGGTCCATAAGGGTTCATTTGGTACTCATTCCAATGGACATGCCATGGCTAGAAAGATGTTGAGGGCAGGCTACTATTGGCTGACAATGGAGTCTGACTGCTGCAAATATATGAAAAAATGCCATAAGTGTCAGATTTATGCGGATAAGATTCATATTCCCCCGACACTTCTGAATGTGATTTCATCACCATGGCCTTTCTCCATGTGGGGAATTGACATGATTGGCATGATAGAGCCGAAAGCGTCCAACGGTCACAGATTTATTCTCGTAGCAATTGATTACTTCGCCAAGTGGGTTGAAGCGACATCGTATGCAAACGTGACCAGGCGGGTGGTTGTGAAGTTTATTAAGAATCAACTCATATGCCGTTACGGTGTGCCAGATAAGATCATTACTGATAATGGATCTAACTTGAACAAAAAAACGATGAAAGAGCTGTGTAGTGAGTTCAAGATCGTGCATCATAACTCTTCTCCTTATAGACCTAAGATGAATGGGGCGGTTGAAGCTGCTAATAAGAATATCAAGAAGATTATCCAAAAGATGGTTATCACGTATAAGGATTGGCATGAGATGTTGCCATTTCCTTTACATGGATATCGTACGTCTGTCCGCACTTCAACAAGGGCAACCCCTTTCTCTCTTGTTTACGGCATGGAGGTTGTACTCCCAGTAGAGGTGGAGATCCCATCAACGAGAGTCTTGATGGAGGCCAAGTTGACTGATGCTGAATGGGTTTAGAGTCGTTATGACCAGCTGAACTTGATAGAAGAGAAGAGATCGACTGCCATGTGCCATGGTCAGTTATATCAACAAAGAATGAAGAAAGCCTTTGATAAGAAGGTCAAGCCTCGTGTGTTCTGAGAAGGTGACCTTGTGCTCAAGAAAGTCTTGTCTTTCGCGCCCGATTCCAGGGGCAAGTGGACTCCAAACTATGAAGGTCCATATGTTGTTAAGAGAGCCTTTTCAGGCGGTGCTTTGATACTTACAACTATGGATGGGGAGGATTTCACTCGTCCTGTGAAATCAGATGCAGTCAAGAAATACTTCGCCTAGAAATAAAAACATAATAACTCGCTAAGTTGAAAACCCGAAAGGGCGGCTTAGGCAAAAATGAGCGTCTCGGTGGATTGAAAACCCAAAAGGGCGGTCCAGGCAAAAGTTAGAGACATAAAAAAATGAATATAGGTATCCCGCTAGATTGAGTACCTCATCCTGGGGCAATCTAGGCAAAAATTAGGGATTTGGCAAGTAACTGCATCCTGACAAGACTTTGTTCTACAACTGTCATCCGTCAGAGATTCTCGCCCATTCGTCATCAACCGAAGCTTTGAATACATCGGATTCAGAATTGGTGGAGAAATGGTCATTATGTTCAATGTAGCCCTTTTCCAATATATATCACCAATTTCAAATCTGTAAAGATCTATGGAGTCTTGCCATTTGTAGACTACCATTCCATCAAATAAATTTGAGCCTTTTATCCAATTATTTGCACTCTGATTTGTTTCTATTCGACAAATGTTTTGCATGTTTTAATTGAGAAAATATCATTGTTTTGAAGAAACGATTTTTTCATAACTTCTTTTTTAAAACAAAGTGAACATTCACAACGACGAAAGGATACTTAGGAGATCCTCAGTGCTCTCCCAAGGATGGTATGATCTCCAACAGGGTAAGACCTTTGTTCATATTCCTGGCATGACTGTATCTTCTTCCTCCGGAGCCTTTGTGGTTTATCCTACTGAGTGGAATGCTTGTTGAGCTATTCACCACTCTCCCCTTCATCGGAGTAGCAACCTTTCCTCCTCAGCAGATGTGATCTCCTTGGTGGGTACGGTACTTGGTGGTTGATCCCCAGAATCCCTTTATCCCTTGGATAGATTTCCCAGTAGAATTGCTTTTGCAACAGATTTTTATGTGTGCAATAAACTCTTGTCCCCAGCTGGAATGATTGATGATTCATCCCCTGCAGAGATTTTGTTGCTTCTTGGTTTCTCTTGCCTTCGTCACATCGGATACTCTCCGTGGAATCTGGCTTTCTCTCTTGAGATGTAGTACCGGATATTTGTGTGCTTATTTCTTTGAAGCTGTTTGTGTTAAGAAATGTCTGTTTGTCCGCATTCATCATCCATAAACCACGCATGTGTGCATATAATTTTCAAACATTCGGATATTCATATTGCATTCTTTGCCATATATCTTTGTTTGTTATTCTCTCCTAGTTGGTAGTACATTCCCCAAGCAGATGTCGGCGTCTGATCCCTCAACATAGAGTCAGTCCATTAAGCAGAAAGTATTTATCTTTCCTTCCGCATTCCCCACTGAATTATATCCTCGTGGATGACGGTTGTTTTCGTTTCCTCCCAACACATATATTGGGATAGGTTTTCCTATTGAGTTATATCCTCACTAGGACGAGTCTTGATTCAGTTTGCCTCTTTGGTTTGATCCTAAATTGGCCTTCTTGTGACTGTTTCTTGTGTTTCCCCGTGGTATAAATGAATAATTGCTCAGTAATCGATAATTATTCATCTTATCCTCGGCGGAGTCTGTGGCTTTCTACCCTTATACGGGTAGTTGTAAACCCTATTTTCTCCCCTTTGCAGAGTTAACCTTTTTGCTCATCCTAATCGATGACGGTTACTCTTCCGTGGCTATCTACCCAGTATCCGGTAGATGTAATCCCCTCCTTGACGGTTATCATTATCCAATATTCGGTGTTGATATTCCCTCATTTCCTCGTATAATTACTCTAGTTAGGCAGTTTATCCCCAGCAAGTCATCTTTCATACCAGTGGTCGGTAATGTTTGTTGCTCCCCTTGAATGGTCATCATTATATACCTAGTTTCGGTATCCCGGTGCCCTTCTCTCTCGGTCGATCTATCCTTTATTAACCGAGTAACCAGTTGTGGATAATCTTCCATGCGAGTATATTATCTACGTTCTGACGGTAATAGATAATATATCTCATGCACTCTTTGGTCGAAGCCTTTTGTTCTTCCCCAGTTGAGTAAGATTCGTATCCCTGTTTTGGAATCGAATGTCCATCCGGTAATCGAGTTTGCTTTTTGCCCTTTTTTCGGATAATGAGTGTTTTGGGAATATTCCCCAATTCACGCATTGGTTGGTCACCTATTATATGCCCAGTAACCGGTATCCCTGGTGTTCCTTCCTTCTGCTCCCTATTATGACTTTTGGTCCCCTGTGGAGTCAGATTTTCCTGAGTTGAAATATACCTTTTTAGGTCTTCCTCAGATGATTTGGTTGATTGATATCTCTCACCCTTATACCGGTCTTAGATATTCATTCTTCCCGAGCATGTTGTTCTCTCACCCTTATACCAGTGTTCAGATCACACGTCTCTTTGAGCTTATTACCCAGTAACCAGTAATACCTCATCCCGTTGCTTCCCCAGGAGATTTCTGTTGGGATCTTCCTCAGTTGAGTCCTTAGTGGACATCCCCACCTGAGTCCGGATTTTTTATCCGAAGTATCCTTCGCGGATAATTTTTGGATGTATTGGCATATTCCCTAATACATGCATCTTCGAGTCAGCTCGAGTCCTTCCATTGATTTATTTCATGGATTCTCTCCGTGTCTCTCAGTAAGTCTCAAGTCGTGACCTGCTCACGCATTTTCACCCTTTACTTCCCCAGAGTCTCTGTCTCCCTAGTGAGTGTATTACTCCTTTGGATTTTTTAGTTTCTCTGGATTTCTTTTTTCTTTTGTGGACACATATCCCCGCAGAGTTTTACCATTTGCATGCATACATCTGCATCATGAGGTCTCTTAGGGACAAAAATTCGTCTCTTTGTTATTAATTAAGCCCATTCTACCCCGTCGAGACGAAGATTTTAACCTTCACTTCTCCGGCTAGAATGACCTTAAATAGGGGCATCTGTAAGACCCTAATTTTGTCCCTAAGATCCCTCATGGCATCATAACATTGCATTTGCATAGCCTCAAGGATCATCTGCATGCATACATCTTGGTTCCCATAGCCTCAAGCATGCTTGAATTGTATATAATTGCTTTTCTTATTTTGTTTACTAACTAAAAGCACAAAAATATGTCACTAATATCTTTTGTTTGTAGCTATAGCAATCACAAGGGTCAAGAGCTTCAAGGAGATCCTTTATGCAATGATAAGGTCAGGAG
The DNA here is from genome assembly GCF_024323335.1 of Lathyrus oleraceus. Taxonomy (NCBI): domain Eukaryota; kingdom Viridiplantae; phylum Streptophyta; class Magnoliopsida; order Fabales; family Fabaceae; genus Lathyrus; species Lathyrus oleraceus. The sequence goes on along the minus strand of NC_066584.1, from coordinate 191,166,833 downwards.
AAGATGATAGCAAGCATGTTAATGGTTCCCAAAGCTCTCATCCATCAAATATGCCTCCCTAGCATCTCAACTCATCATTTTGATCAAAGCAAGTCAAAGAGTTTGAGGTTTGTGCCCCAAGGAAACCCTAATTCATCTGTGCACCACAATGCCTTGCTCTTGAAGCAACCTCAGCCCATGGTCAAATACAATCAAGGGAAGTTCTTTAATTCATCATTTCATGCATATTTGAACTTGTTTGAGTTTTCTCAATTATCAATTCATCAAGATATGAGTCATGGACTTGAGAAGTTAAACAGTCAATTCATCTAACTATTTTGAAATGCACTGAGACCTACCTTTTTATGTGTTGGTCAAATGGAGATGGTTCCAAAAGCAAACATGTTCTTAAGAACAATATGAACAACATTCATGTTCATCAAAAATTGATTTGAAGCTTGGAAGGCCATCTCCCATTCCAAGACATTATAGGTCATTTTGACTGAAACCCTAATTTTAGGTCAACTTCCCAAGGACATAACGCATTCAGTTTTTATGATTTTGAGGTGGAATCAAATTCATTGGAAAGCTTAAGATGTCTACTTCAAATGTTATGTTGAACAAAATTTCAAAATCTCAAAGGAAATACATGTGATAATGCAAGACATTATAGGTCATTTTGGGCCAAATGCATTAAAAGGCTAAAAACTCCAACTTCAAGTGCCCATAACTCTTTCATCAAAAATCCAAATTATGCAACATTTAAGTCCATTTTGATTGTCTTAAGAAGATATACAACTTTAATGTTGGAGGTTTTTCCATTTGAGTTGTGCATCATCAAAACATAGGGGCTTGAACATTAGCCAAATTTGGAAACCTTGCCTTGACATGTTTTGCACATTACACTTTAAACTCAAAATTCACCAATTTCCACACTTCAAATGGATTTTTTCCCAACATAACAATTGTTCCTTACATCAAGACCTTTCCAACCATTACCCACATGCTTATGTTTGGATTTTCTAATTGGCATTTTCGAAGAGGTCAATGTTTAGGTTCAATTATGGAATTCACATCATAACTTCATGCACAAGCCAATGCAGCTCCAATCACACGTCCAAACCATTGGCATTTGAGTTCAACTTGCATTTTCATCCATTTTTGGGCTTTGCACGCGCATGTACAGGCCCATGCATGAGAAGTCCAAGTATCATGCACACGAATTTTCTCCTTGCTTGCATCAGCTCAGCTATAAATAGCATGATCCTCTTCATTCAATTCTCAACCTAATGGCGCCTAAGATGCTGCACAACTGAATCCATAACCATTACCAAAGAAGCTGTTTCAATTTTTCTTCAAATTTTTCAAATCCAAAATTCAACTACATCTGGTTGAATCCTTGGATCTAATGCTTCTAAACCTTCATCCTTCAGCTCATTGATCTTCTATTTTGACAAAGAAAGCAAGGAATCGAGCTCAAGTTTCCAGAAATCAAGGTTGTTCTTCAACTGGTTTTTTCTTCAAAACTCATCATATATTGACCTATTTGCTTGGATCTTGTGTTGGCTGAAGTCCTCTCAACAGAGGCATCATGACTGTGCATTTAATTTTTGAAATCCATTAAGTTCATGATGAACACCACAGAACTTCCATCTCTGATTTCTCTCAATATAGAGATCTATAGTGGAATTGAGTGGCACAGGGATGATGTACATCATCCCAGCTTTCCAAAGATGTATGGATCGTGCATTTTAATTGAGTTTTAAAAACCTGCAAATTCTGGACCTCGCCGGAGCTTGTCGGAGAAGACGGTGGTGTACACCACCGTCCACCTCTCCAGTTTCAATCTAGGCCGTTGATGATGATTTCCAGAATGAATCAGGGCCTTCCATTGTTATGACTTTATTTAATTCCATGTGTGGCTCAGTTGACTTGGTCCTGTGATGCGCGCGCATGCCATTGCCCTCAGATCTTCCACGTCATTTAATGAAAGGAGATCCAACGCGCCAGGATTTTTAGCAATTTCCAATTTTCTGATTTTATTTTCTTTATTTCCTTTTATTTCAAAAATTCATATCTCTCTCATTTTTAATCCAAAAATTATGGGACCAATATCATTAGTCTCTAAATAATTTATAGTTTCTTAAAATGATTTTTAATATTTTTTATTTTGTCATTTGATATCTTTTATGAATTTTCTCTTTTCTGGTTGTTTTTAATTCATTTTAATTAGTTTTTGATATTCAAAAAATACAAAAATATTTTCCTAACCTATTTGGATGATGATGGATTTATGAAAAATATTCTCATCAATTTTTTTATCGATTTGAGATTTATTTGAGATTTTAGTTCAATTAGGTTATTTTTATTCATTCTTAATTGATTAAAAATAGTTTCTGACTTTTAAAAATGATGAAATTTTTTGTCAAACTTTGTTTGACCTTGTTGAACTTGGGATAAATTACTTGGACCTTTCAAGGTTAATTTGAAGTAATTTTGAAGTTTGACATTTCTTTTATTTTTTAATTCTAGTTTATTTTAATAATAAAATTGCCAAAAATATTATGCTTATTGTTTCATCTCCAATCTCCATCTCATTTCCTTATCCATTCTTCATTTTCTTCTTCTTTTTTCTTCTTCCTTTTTGGTCAATGAGTTGAAGGTTGATAAGTTAGCATTGATTAGGGAGACTTAATCTTCCTTGATTCAAATCTAATTCATCTTGATCAATTGATCAAGTTAATGGCTTTGCATTAAGGATAGGTTATTTTCTAAGTCATGCAAAGGACTTAAACCAATACAAGATCAATTCTCTTTTTTCTTTTTGGCATGGCAAGTTGTTGGAACTTGGTTCACTAATCAAGACTTCTAACTTGTGTTATTGCCTACATCATTATTGACCGGCCTCAGATAGTTGTGACTTCTAGATAAGTCCAATTACGATTGCTTAACATAACGCTAAATTTGCCTTGTGGCACACTAACTACTAACACTAACCATTAACAGTTAACATTTACTTTTTGCTCTTTACTTTTATGCAATTTACTATTCTTGCACATATTACCCATTTGCTTTTCTCTTTGCTCACTTGAGCACATGTTTATGTTAATGCCATTTGCCTTTTGCTCACTTGAGCACATAATTGTGTATATATTATTATGCTTATGTTTTGTTTTGATTATTGAGAACCAAATGCAAAGAAGTGGACTTAGATTCTAGGACATACCCTATGCAAAGAATGGAGAAATGGACTTAGATTCTAAGATATTCCCTATGCAAAATTGGAGTAAAAGGATCTTAATGATGAATATGGACCAAATCTCAAAACTCACTTTTGTCCATTCTTGATTTACTTCATGAAACTTTTGATGTGTGTGTTCTTGTACTAGGGGTTCCCATTTGAGCTTAATTGGAGGACTATTGCCATGTTCATCCAAAGTGAAAGACACAAGACACATTGAGGATCTATTAAGAGGCTTGTTTGATGATTGCTTATGCTTTGTGTGATTGCTTATTCCAAAGGATGGGAGCTACTTGGATCATCTATATGATCTCAAGAGAGGAACTCCATTGTGGTTTTGTTTCTTCATCCTTCCTCTTTTTGCTTTGCTTAGGACTTTAGCCCTTCTTCTTCTTCTCTCCACTCTAACCCAAGCCAAAACTTTTTATGCAAACATTTAACTATTGTTTTCAAAAATTAGAAACCTAAGCCTTATGCTTTTGATTTTCAAACCTTCTTTCCATAACACTTATTTTGAATTGAATCTTTAAGTCAACTTTGACCATTTTTGTATATACTTCTAATTGGTAAATATAACCCACTCAAAAGTGTTTTTGTGGTTCCAATGGCCACTTTCTTAATCAAATTTTCCATAACCTTTAGCTATTAGGTTTGAGTTATCCTTGTGGTAGATGTAATACTCACCTATATCCTTAGTGATGGACAATGAGTCTTCCATGCTTATTATAGGGTTAACCCCTCACTAGCATGTTGAAGCTATCCTCACATGGTGGATTTGTGGTTTTAGGTTGAGTTTTCTCCATTTGATAACAAAAGACCTTAAGGCTTTTGGACCAATCAATTCACCAACTTGTTTTGAGATTATTACCCCGAACTACGAGGTTTTGATCCTAATCTTTTTATAAGATGGTACGTAGGCAATGGGTTTATCCATCCAAACACAAAATGTAAATAAACTTGTATATTCTCTTCTAATCTCTTCAGTCATGTTTGCACAAACAAAATTTTCACAAAAAAACAACAACCTTACAACAAGTATGAAAAGGGCTCCCTAGGAGTACCTAGGATGTTTTGGGTGCCAAACACCTTCCAATTGCATAACCAACCCCCTTACCCAAATCTTTGTTTCTCTTTTACTAGTTTTTGTTAAAACTTTTAGGTTTTTGTTCGCTTTCTAACCATTCCTTTGGATAAATAGAAGTGCGGTGGCGACTCGACTTGTATGGTTTACCTTGGATTTATTCAATATCTCTAATGGTAACGAATACCCCGCTACAGTTGGATCGAGCTTTTGATCTTGTTTTGAAATGATTATCGAATGTTCATTTTAATTCTTGTATTAACAGATGAATAAAGAATGAACATTATACACTTCATTTGAGAGGGGTACATTTGTTATGAATGGGGATGGTTCAGGGCAATCAATCAACAAGAATATATGCCTCAATCATCATACAAGTAGGCAACAATTAATCAAACAATAAGAATATATGCCTCAATCATCATACAAGAAGGCAACAGTTATCAATCAAATCAGATAAGTAAACAGGTATAATCAAATCAAAGAATCAAAGGATGAAAGGAGGGGGCATTAAACAATGCATGGGAGTGTGAACATGTTAAACAATCAAGCAATATTAAGCATGGATGAAAGAAACAAATGTAAAAAATAACAGGTGAATCAGACAGATGAAAAGATGCACAAAAATGGTCCACTGAATAATTTAATCAAGAAATGAGGTAAGGACCAAATAAAATCAAGATAAAAGGCCTCTAATACATGGCATATGAGATGAACAAGAGAGGATCAAAAGATCTCTTCAATTGCCATAAGCAATCCCTAAGTTAAACATCGATCATAAAGAAGTCAACTGAAAATTCGAGCCAACTTAATAAATACCAAATAAATAGCAAATTAATTAAGAAAATTATGAAAAATTAAACTAAGTAAGGTGGGGTTAGGACATCATCATCCCCCAAAAATATTTCAAAAATAATGAAAATTGATACATGAATTAAATGGAATAAAACAAAGGTCAAACCAAAAGTCAACCAACCAAACTAGGTTAAAAATAAATCACGAATAAATAGCAAATTAATCAAGAAAATCATGAAAAATTAAACTAAATAAGGTGGGGTCAGGATATCATCATTCCCCTAAAAGATTTTAAAAATAATGAAAATTAGTATGTGAATTAATTGAATTAAAATAGAAGTCAAACCAAAAGTCAATCAACAAGACTAGGTTAAGAATAAATCAAGAATAAATTAAAAAATGTGAAATAAAAATCCAAGAAGAAGTCAGGCTGACCATGGGACAGTGGTCAACCTTCATCACAAAAATCAAAAGATAAAAATAATTCTAATTTATGAAAATAAAATCAATAAAAAAATGTATGCTAAAATGAACCATTTAGAATTAATAATTGAAATAAAATATCCATATTAAATAAATGCGAAAATAAAAATTAAAAAAAATTAAATAAGGCATTAAGAAATATGGAAAATATTTTTGGATATTTTTATGGACAAAGAAAATATTTTATATCAATTAAAATCAAAACAGAAAAATAATTGTGAATTAAAAAAGAAAATGAAAATGGGAATGGATTAGTGCTGATGGGCCAGGAAAGGGAGGTGTCAACAGCAATTGGCGCTGGCCCATGGTCCAAACAATTATTCAGGTGTGAAAAAATTATATGAACATTTTATTTTAAAAAACCATGTGACAAGTTATCAAATGGTCAAGTTTCGTTTAAAACACTACAAGACAAAAACAAATGGACAACTACGATTACAACATGTGCGCTTGATCCAGCGGTCCTCAAGACGACACGTGGTCGTCTTCCTCATGGGACCAAAAAGGAAACCCTAACGCCATGCAAATACGCAGAAACAGGTGAGTTTCCTCCAATTTATAGAAATTAACAAATATGCATGGCAAACAGTAGTGATAATAATGATGAGCATGGTAAGCAAGCATAAGAATGAGAAAAACAATGGCCATGGAAATGGAGTAAGATGATTACCTAGTGGAAGCTTGGTCCACTTCCCCTTGGATGAGGAGAGTATGGAAGGAAATGATGCTGCTCTCTTGGTGCTTCAACTTGAGAAAATGAAAGCTGACTTGAATGAACTCCCTCCTTACTTGCTCGAAAAATTACAATGCTTCCCTTCAGATATAGGGTTTATGTCTCTTAAATATGTGGGTCAAATAATCTTAATGGGCTCAGAATAATGTGATTTGGCCATGACCAAAATGAAGAAAATTGAGGTGTAGAAAGAGGGCATGTGAAATGTTGTTATTTAAGGCAAAACTTAAGTGAGTGGAAATACAATGCATGGCCAAATGAGGAAAGTAAAACATGGGCTGGTTTGTGCAGCATGCATGACTTGGCTTGTGCAACATGAAATCAGTCCAAGATGGTGACTTTGTGAACAAGCCATCAATTGATGAGATAATGCAAACAATAGAAAGATCTCAAAATGGAGGATGAGTAGAAATAATGAGTGGAAGAAGCGGAAAAATGGGCCTCAAGTTCAGGTCACACCATGCAAAACTGGTTAGGCAAGTTAGGCACAAAATCTTTAGGCTAGAGATTCAAGTCATGGTGCCAACTTTAGGTGAATGTATCTCTCAAAACATGGATCCAAATGAGATGATTCCAAAGGGAGGTGAAAGAGGACATGGCAAGGTATAATTTTTGTGAAGGAAATATTTTGAATTGATGCCTTGAAGTGCAAGAAAACTGGCCAAGAAGTCTTGACAAAACTTGAAGATTTTAGACTTAGAAATTTTTCTAAGTGTCCTAAAAATAAGCCTTAGATTGACCAAGCATAACTTTCTCAATTTTGATCCAAATGGAGCAAACCTTATATTTATAGAAAGCTTGGAACAAGAGGAAAAACTTTCGTGTTGGAGAAAGTTTCAAATGGATCATTTATCTTGATGGAAGATGGGCTTGAAGTGAGTGCAACAATCATAGAAACTTGCCCTAAATGGAAAGTCAACCATTTCCAAATTAAGTAACTTTTCCAATTCCTGATTAAATGATGAATCCATGATCCAACCTTGATCAAATTTCACATGTAGGCTCCCCTAGGCATGGATTTTCAGATTCCACTCTCAAAAAGTCAGGAATTGACTTTTCTGGCCCCACTGTTGACTTTTCCCAAGCTGTCTGATTCCCGATTCCAATGATCAATTGAAGCACCTGTGGCTCAAATAAAAAGTTGATTTTTTGTATGTAGACCCTTATGGACATATGGAAGGCCATGGAAAAGAGTTTCACCCCAGGAATCTGAAATAAACTTATTTTATAGCAAACCCTAGTTTTAGGGCAAAATGATCGGGAACTGATTGCACTACTTGCCGATGGATCTTTCTGAGATAATTGTGAATCTTACTAGGCCAAGATTCCTCTCCAATCATGACATGGATAAGCTCCTCTACTTCCAACCAAACATTTCCTATTGCAAGTAGCCATGAGACCCTAATTTCCTGACTAAATCCAGATGAACACTCTAATAGCTCTGAATCTTTCACTGATGAACTGAGGACCATAATAAGATACCTGGAGCCCCTGAGACCCTTGAGACTTTTATACTTAGAGAATGAAGTCCAATTATCAATCTTGCTTTGTGTGGGCTCCTTCTGTTAAGGAGTGATCAATTAAAACCTGACTCCCAAGTCACTAATGCAGTATGCAATGAGTATGACCTAGTATGATGCCAATGAAGTGCAAAGCATTATCCCATACTTCCAGGGAAAATTGTAGTGTAAATTTTGGGGTATTACACTATGGTTGTGTTTGAGCCATTAACTCTCCCTAACCAAGATGTAGAGGAGTTGGAAGACGCGTTGATCAAGATGAAGCACGAGAAGGACATGTGGGAAAAGTGTTTCCATGCTTTGAGCAAGAAGCATGAGGAGTTACAGTTGGAGTCTAAGGAAAAGGATCCACTCATTGAGCTACTTGAAGACCGAGTAAAAAAGAGACAGAGAGAGCCAGAGGTTACAGCAGATCAGAAGTTCTGACTCTGAGCAAAACAGCAGATCAGAATATCAGAAGCATCTGAAGAAGAAGCGCGCTCTAGAAGTTCTGACTCTGAGCAACGGTATATCAGAATTCCAGAAGCTCTCAACGTCATCTGAAGACAATATCAGAATTCTAAAAGAACAGAACTATTAGAAGCTCTGAAGCCACATCTCAAGATCTCAGATTAACGGAGTAACGCAGACTCTGATAATGGATTTCCTTATCCAGAAAGAGTAACGGCAACTTCAACGTCAAATGGAAAGAAACTATATTTGGAAAGAAGTTATTCAGGGAGACAAACTTGTTATGGCAAGAAACAACGAAGTTATGGCATTAAACTCTCATCAAGACTATATATCTGCCATCACTACAAACGGTCGTTTTTCTCCTCTATATAAAGAACGGCGAACCTCATTGAGAGACACACCTGAACGCACAGAATTACTCTACTCTCTTTCTAAATCTTTCACGAGCTTTTGCTCATAACGTGAAACTTCTTATCTGCGCTAATTGGTGTAATACTTGCTTTATCCTAGAAGCACTCTAGATTACAAATTCTGTTTTTACCTCAATTGTTTTAATTCCTCAAGTGACTCTGCGCAATCTGTATACTTGAGAGGACTAAGAGATCCTTCTCTTAGACGTTGGTTGTAATAATCTTTCAAGATTAGTGGATTAAGTCCTTGTTGAAGGCGAAATCACCTTGGCCGGGTGGACTGGAGTAGCTTTGTGTTATAAGCGAACTAGTATAAAATCCTGTGTGATTTTATTTTGCAAAAGCGCTTATTTTCCAAAACAATTCAAATCCCCCTTTCTTGTTTTTCTCACCTTCAATGGGTATCAGAGCTTCGACTCTGTTATTGATTTTCCAATCAAACACTTAACCGTGTAGAGAGATCGAGAACGAGAAAAACTATGGCCTAGACAAACGAAAGAGACAGTTACAATGCTAAGCCTCCTGTCTTTGATGGAGAGAAATTCGATTACTGGAAAGGTAGAATTGATAGTTTCTTTCTAGGCTATGACGCTGATCTCTGGGACATTGTCACAAATGGATATAAACCTCCTGTAACTAATGCTGGAGTTGAAGTTCCCAGAAGTAAGATGACAGATGATCAGAAGCGTGAATTCAAGAATCATCACAAAGCTAGAACAATACTTCTCAATGCCATATCCTATAATGAGTATGAAAAAATCACCAACAGGGAAACAGCTAAAGATATACTTGACTCCCTGAAGATGACTCATGAAGGAAACTCTCAGGTCAAAGAAACAAAGGCTCTGGCTCTAATCCAGAAGTATGAAGCCTTCAAAATGGAGGATGACGAAGCCATAGAGGTAATGTTCTCTAGATTCCAAACTCTTATTGCAGGTCTCAAAGTTCTAGACAAAGGATACACCACTGCAGACCACGTTAAAAAGATAGTCAGAAGCTTGCCAAAGAAGTGGAGACCCATGGTCACTGCCTTGAAGCTGTCAAAGGATCTGAACAACATCAGTCTTGAAGAGCTTGTCAGTTCCCTCAGAAGCCATGAGATAGAACTAGAGGAAGATGAGCCTCAGAAGAAGAACAAGTCTGTAGCATTAAAGTCCAGATTTGAAAGACGCAAATCTGACAGAAACAAAGCATTCCAGGCCGAAACAGAAGATGCTGATGACTCTGAACAGGAAGATTCTGATGATGAAGAAGAATTGTCCCTCCTAACCAGAAGAGTTAAACAACTCTAGAAAAAGAGGAATAATAACTTTAGGAGACCAAGACCCAGAGGGGATCGATCAGAATCAACGTCTAAAGGTAAAACTAACAAAGATGTTATTTGCTATGAATGTAAAGAAACAGGTCACTACAGGAATGAATGTCCTAAGTTAAAGAAAGACAGTTCCAGAAAAGAGAGCTTCAAGAAAAATTCCCTCAGAACCAAAAAGGGATTAATGGCTACCTGGGATGATAGCGAGTCTGACTCATCAGAATCTGACTCTGATGAACAGGCCAATGTAGCATTCATGGCTACCACATCCAATAACACCTCAGATGAAGAAACTGAAACAGAAGAGGTATTTTCTGAACTCTCCAGATCTGACTTAGAATCATGCTTGTCTGAAACTCTTAACTCATATCAGAAACTGAAACAAAAATTTAAAGCTATAAAAGATTGCCTTAAAGATAAGTTTGAAGAGTGTGACAAACGTGAGATAACTATTTCAAAACTAAAAGATGAAAACAGAAGTTTGACCTTAGAAAGAAATGCTGCAAAGAAAAATTGTTCCAAACTGGAAGAAGCGTTATCTCAAGCTCCACAAACTTCAAACACGATAATTTATAAATCTGAAAAGGCATTTCAAAAGTTTCTGAAAAATGGGATAGGAATGAGCGTTATGGCATCCATGATTTATGGAGTCAGTCAGAACAATAGAAGAGGAATTGGGTATGACCCTAAGGAAGACAAAACTTCTACTAGTAACCAACCTAAATCCCTTTTTTCTTATCACTATACACACACACAAGAACAAAAATTTGATAATGCTAGAAAACCCAAAGTAATCAGAAACTCTGGGAAAACTAATCATAAAGGACCCAAGAGACTCTGGGTACCAAAAGATAAGATTGTTTATGTTGCAGATATCCCATGCAGCAAAGTTCAAACACCAGTCATGGTACCTGGACTCTGGATGCTCGCGACACATGACGGGAAGAAGGTCTATGTTCCAAAGCCTGGAACCTAAAGACGTTGGATACGTTGGTTTCGGAGGTGATCAAAAAGGAAGGATCAGAGGCTCCGAAACTATTGGTAATGGTACTCTTCCCTCTATATCTAATGTTTTATATGTAGAAGGATTAATGCATAACCTGTTATCAATAAGTCAATTAAGTGATAACGGTTATGATGTGATCTTTAATCAAAAAACATGTAAAGCCATAAATCAAAACAATGGTTCTGTCCTATTCACAGGCAAGAGGAAAAACAATATTTATAAAATTAATCTTTCTGATTTAAAAGAACAAAATGTGAAATGTCTGATGTCTGTCCATGAAGAGCAATGGGTATGGCATAGACGCTTGGGCCACATTAGTATGAGGAAATTATCTCAGCTAAATAAACTCGAGTTAGTTAGAGGCCTACCTAAACTGAAGTTCTCTTCAGATGCTCTATGTGAAGTATGTCAGAAAGGAAAATTTTCAAAAACATCTTTCAAAAAGAAAACTATTGTTACTACCTCTAAGCCTTTGGAACTTCTTCACATTAAACTATTTGGTCCTGTGAAAACAGCATCACTCAATGGAAAGAAGTACGGACTAGTCATTGTTGATGATTTCAGTCGCTGGACATGGGTGAAGTTCCTAAAACACAAGAGTGAGTCTCACTCAATATTCACTAGTTTCTGCTCCAAAGTGCAAAAAGAATTTGACTCTAAAATTGTCAGAGTCAGAAGTGATCATGGTGGGGAATTCGAAAATAAATCCTTTGAGGAATTATTTGACTCTAATGAAATATCCCATGATTTCTCCTGCCCTAGAACTCCACAACAAAATGGAGTTGTAGAGAGGAAGAATAGGACACTCCAAGAGATGGCCAGAACTATGATCAACGAAACTAATGTGGCTAAGCACTTTTGGGCCGAAGCTGTAAATACAGCGTGTTACATTCAGAATAGAATCTCCATAAGACCTATTATGGAAAAGACTCCCTATGAACTGTGTAAAGGAAGAAAACCAAACATTTCATATTTTCATCCATTTGGATGTTCTTGCTTTATTTTAAACACTAAAGAACATCTGAACAAGTTTGATTCCAAAGCACAGAAAGGTATTATGTTAGGATACTCAGAACGCTCTAAAGGCTACAGAGTATACAATACAGAAACCAAAATTGTGGAAGAATCAATTCATGTCAGATTTGACGATAAGCTTGACCCTGAAAAGTCAAAGCTAGTTGAAAATTTTGCAGATTTAGAAATCACTCTTGTAGGATCTGACAAAGCTCCAGAAGCCACTACCACTCAGAATTCTGAGGAAATTAATCCTCCATTAATCCCAAAGAAAGCTAAAAGTCGCCTCAACATATCTGAAGAATTGATTCTGGGCAACAAGGACGAACCTGTTAGAACCAGATCTACCTTCAAGACCTCTGAAGAGACTCCTCTGGGACTAGTATCTCTGATCAAGCCTACGTCCTGTGATGAAGCACTTCAAGATAAAGACTGAGTTCTAGCCTTGCAAGAAGAGTTAGATCAATTCAGAAAGAACGATGTCTGGGATCTTGTTCCCAAGCCTAGAGGCACTCACGTTATCGGAACCAGATGGGTTTTCAAAAACAAGTTGAACGAGAAAGGAGAAGTCGTCAAAAACAAAGCTCGACTGGTAGCTCAAGGTTACAGTCAACAAGAAGGTATTGACTACAATGAAACCTTTGCTCCAGTCGCAAGGTTAGAATCTATTCGTCTTCTTGTATCTTTCGCTATAAACCATTCTATTAAATTATATCAAATGGATGTCAAGAGCGCATTCCTTAATGGTTATATATCAGAAGAAGTGTATGTCAACCAACCTCCAGGTTTTGAAAATCCAAATTTTCCAGAACATGTTTTTAAACTTAAATAATATTTATATGGACTTAAGCAAGCTCCCAGAGATTGGTATGAACGTTTAAGTAACTTTCTTCTGGAACACAATTTTATCAGAGGGAAAGTTGACTCCACACTCTTCTGTAAGAACCTTAATAATGATCTCATGATATGCCAGATATACGTTGATGATATTATTTTTGGTTCAGCTAACGCCTCTGTTTGTCAAGAATTCTCTGAGTTAATGCAGGCAGAATTTGAAATGAGCTTAATGCAAGAACTAAAGTTCTTTCTGGGAATTCAAATTAACCAAACTTCAGAAGTCACATACGTTCATCAAAGAAAGTACATAAAAGATGTTCTGAAGAAATTTGACATGGCTGAATGCAACTCTACAAAGACTCCCATGCATCCAACATGCATTCTTGAAAAGGAAGAAGTCGGTAAAAAGGTTTGTCAGAAGCTCTATCGTGGTATGATAGGCTCCCTTCTTTATCTGACTGCTACTCGACTTGATATTCTATTTAGTGTCTGTCTATGTGCCAGATTCCAATCAGATCCTAGAGAAACTCACTTAACAGCAGTTAAGAGAATTCTCAAATATCTGAAAGGAACTCCTAACCTGGGCCTGATGTATGAGAAAACATCAGAGTATAGACTTTCTGGTTACTGTGATGCAGATTACGCAAGAGATAGATTGGAACGAAAAAGCACATCTGGAAATTGTCAGCTCTTAGGAAATAATCTGATATCCTTGGCCAGCAAAAGGCAATCAACTATCGCCCTATCCACGACAGAAGCAGAATACATCTCAGCATCACTGTGCACCACTCAGATGCTCTGGATGAAGAATCAGTTAGAAGATCTGCAAATCTTCGAGAGTAACATTCCTATCTTTTGTGATAATACTGCTGCTATTTGTTTAAGTAAGAATCCCATTCTACACTCCAGAGCTAAGTACATTGAAATAAAACATCATTTTATCAGAGACTATGTTCAGAAAGGGATAGTAACATTGAAGTTCATTGATACAGATCATCAATGGGCAGATATCTTTACTAAGCCTTTAGCTGAAGATAGATTTCTCTTTATCTTAGATAATCTGAACATTCAAAACTGCCCTGAATAAAATGTGCCTCTGAAGCTGTAAAATGAGACTCTGACATAAACAAATAGATTCTGCCTCTGACTCTGATACTCCTACCAGTTAGAAGCTATCTGAGTTAGAAATCTCCAGGAACCAATCCTTTGGTATTCCTGAAGATCAGATAAATCAAACCACGTGGAGTGATTTGCGTCCAACCTTGGAACTTCTAGACAGCTGTCCAAAAGTAAATCAAGGGACAGACTCTTCGAGCAGTGTGCGAACTGTTGGGATTAGACTTCATTAATGAGCCATAATCATTTCTCCCTCTAAACGTGCTAACTTGGTTTTTGTGCTAAACTCTGATTTGCGTGACGTTTTGCATGCGTTTCTTTTGGGTATTTAAACACTCCTCTCACACTTTGCACACACTTCACTCTCACTCACTTGATCAAACCTAGTTCTCTCAGGCATTTCTGCAAACAGTTCATCTTCATCTCAGTTCTTCATCAACAATGGATTCTCAACAACAATCTGTGTTCAACTACTCTCAGCAAATGAACTCCAGCAACGCAGCTCAAAGCACAACCAATCCTACTCCAACCGTTACAGGCGTCACTACAACACCAGTATACAAGGAGCCTCACATTCTTGACCGTGAGCCTCATATTAATCTTGCAACTCCTTTCGAGAAACTGGATGTGTTGTGTGAATCCCTGGTGGATTTTAACAACATGAAGAGAAATGGCGTAGACCTCACTGAAGAACTTCATCAACAAGGTTGGGGAAACTACTTTCAACGCCTCTACGGTCCAATTTACCCAAATCTCATTAAGGAATTCTGTAGGTTTGCTGATGCTGACGATCATTTCATCGTCTCCTACATTTTGGGTGTAAAAATTGTGATAACTGAAAATTCAATCGCTGCTTTGCTGAACATGGAAAAAGCTGGAGGAAGAAGGATTTACAACATAAATCCCAGGGCGAAATACATTGCTCATGAAATCAACCCCAAAATCTTCAAACTAAACACAGAAGGCAACCCCTCAAAGAACAAGGAACTACATCAGAACCTTCGGGTGTGGCTCAAAATCATTCTGGAAACTATTCACCATCTCCCAACATCAAACTCATCAGATTACATCAATACAGATCAGAAATGTATTATGTATTGTATTCATAAAGGTCTGAAGCTTTGCCTCCCAGCGCTCCTCTTCAAATACCTCAGAGATTCTGTACGGGAAACCAGGAATAACATGAAACCTAGAACTTACATTCCTCTGGGAAGACTCCTCTCAGATGTGCTGATAGAAAATGGTCTCGTGGACCATCTGGTAAAACACAGACTCATGGAAGACTTGGCAATAGAAACAGGAAGGCCTCTGAACTCCAGAAATCTAAAGAGCATGGGGATTCTGGAGAAGATCAATGTTAAACCTACTCTGGACACCTCATGGGAAGCATTAAAAGATCAGAGGAAAATTCCCAATGGTCTCTATATGTTCTACAAGGAAGAACCCAAAGAAGCAATTCTCCACTATCTCCAACTTCTAAAGGATGAAGGAGTGGACATCTCAGATTTCAGATTGAGCAAACTGCCAGATTCAGCTCCAGACTTTGTGAGGTATAAAAGAGGTCCATCTGAGAAGACATCGAAGGTGAAGAAAGCGAAGCTAGGGGAACCCTCTAAATCAAGACCTCCAGCACCTCTGCAAGAGTCTTCTGGTAAGTCTGCCTCTCCTGCTCCCTCTGTACAACAACTTGCTTCGTCTATTCCTCTACCAACACCCCTCTACACCACATCTGAAACCCCTCCTTCAACAACCAGAACATCTCAACCACTACCAAAATTCAACCTTGCCAATACCTCCCTACCCATATCTGAAGCTGAAGAAATGAATCAAACCACTTCCTCATCCTCAGCCCCAGAATCACCTCCCTACTTTGTCATTTCTTCTGACACAGAACCCTCTGACCCCGTTTCTCCCACTCTAGCCCAACTTCAGACTCTAACCCGTGATTCACAACAACCTCCACCTGAACCTGAAGTAACCTCACCACCCACAGAACAACCAATCGTCACTCCATCTGAAGTTCAACCCTCTGACCTCAATACCTCTGACATTACCCCTCCAAACACTTCCGATGAACCTCCAACTCTCAACCTAAGCCCTCCAAACTCTCCACCTCAACCATCTGAACCAGAACATTCCCTGCCAACCCTAGAGGAAGCAATTATGCTGTTTGCAGGAGCATCAGTTGAAAAGGTCAAGTCTCTGACCATCAACTTTGGCATCAGTGATGATCCTGACTCTGTTAGGACACACTGGAACAGAGTCATTGGCTGGATGACATCTGAGGCCTTTGAGCTAAAGCACATCTCTGAGCAAGTCAGAAACGACTTCATCAGAGACGCTGAGGCAAGACTACAGGAGCGCTTAGCCAGAGAAGCTGAGGAAGAAGCCAGAAGGAGAGAAGAAAAAGAAAGAGCAAGACAAGAAGAACTTCAAAGGGTACGGGAAGCTGAAGCCAAAGCTCTAGCTGATGCCGCTGCTGCTGCTGCTGCTGAAGCTGAAGCAAATGTTGCTGCTAAAGCTGAAGCTAAAGCCGCTGAAGAACATAATGCTCTGACTCAGGGGGAGTCCTCTACTTTTTCCCCTCTGGTTCTCAAGACCCTTGAGGAGCTTTAGAAAGAGCAGAAGGAAGTCCGAGCTAGATTGGATCAACAGGACACAATCAACGCCAACATCCAGAATCTGCTGACTCAACTGCTTCAGAGAATGCCTCCACCTCCCAACCCTTAGGCACTTAGGATTTTTTTTGCTTGTTGCTTTACTTATTTTTTGTCTCTGATGCTTTTGCTCTTATTTGAATATATCTATATATTTTTCTTCCTGCTTATTATTTTGTTTAAGTCTTTTTGATTCTGACAAAAAGGGGGAGAAATCAAATACCTCTGATGAAAAATGGCCTAATGCCTTAAGCACTCTGCAAACATATTATTCTATAAAATAAATCTATCTAACACTTGACTTAAGAAATTGCAGAAAGGTATCGAGAAACTTCATTGCTTGGAAGCTCTGGTAAGAACTTCTGAACTCCCTAGCCTATCTCAGGGGGGGCTAACTTCTATCTGATCTGATAAACTCTTAATTTTTGAATGTTTCATCTGTCATTTGAGTTTGTTTTGTCATCATCAAAAAGGGGGAGATTGTAAGAACAAAAATAGTTCTACAACAGATTCCAAGATTTTGATGATAACAAAGGATGAAACCAAAAATGGCACTCTAACGAAAAGTTCTAAAGTGTGCAGGACTCTAAACAAGAAGAAAGGAATCTGATCACGTCATCAGATACAGAATAAAATCAGATACAAATTACCAGAAGATCAGAAGCATCTGAAGTAGAAACGCGCTCTAGAAGTTCTGGCTCTGAGCAAAACAGCAGATCAGAATATTAGAAGCATCTAAAGAAGAAGCGCGCTCTAGAAGTTCTGACTCTGAGCAACGGTATATCCGAATTCCAGAAGCTCTCAACGTCATCTGAAGACAACATCAGAATTCTAAAAGATCAGAACTATCAGAAGCGCTGAAGCCACATCTCAAGATCTCAGATTAACGGAGTAACGCAGACTCTGATAGTAGATTTCCTTATCCAGAAAGAGTAACGACAACTTCAACTTCAAATGGAAAGAAACTATATTTGGAAAGAAGTTATTCAGGGAGACAAACTTGTTATGGCAAGAAACAACGAAGTTATGGCATTAAACCCTCATCAAGACTATATATCTGCCATCACTATAAACGGTCGTTTTTCTCCTCTATATAAAGAACGGCGAACCACATTGAGAGACACACCTGAACGCACAGAATTACTCTACTCTCTTTCTAAATATTTCACGAGCTTTTTCTCATAACGTGAAACTTCTTATCTGCTCTAATTGCTGTAATACTTGCTTTATCCTAGAAGCACTCTAGATTACAAATTTTGTTTTTACCTCAATTGTTTTAATTCCTCAAGTGACTCTGCGCAGTCTGTATACTTGAGAGGACTAAGAGATCCTTCTCTTAGACATTGGTTGTAATAATCTTTCAAGATTAGTGGATTAAGTCCTTGTTGAAGGTGAAATCACCTTGGCCGGGTGGACTGGAGTAGCTTTGTGTTATAAGCGAACCATTATAAAATCCTGTGTGATTTTATTTTGCAAAAGCGCTTATTTTCCAAAACAATTCAAACCCCCCTTTCTTGTTTTTCTCACCTTCACTTACCTCGTGTAGAGGACACCATTTATCACTCTAAGCCGTCTTAGGGATCGGATGTCTACGAGAAAATGGATGAAATGAAGGATCAGTTTCTTGAGTTGTGCAAGGAATTGAAGACATTGAGGGGTAAGGATTTATTTGGAAAAAGTGCTGCTGAGTGGTGTTTAGTGTCCAACGTCCAGATCTCGGTGAAGTTCAAAGTGCCTGACTTTGAAATATATAAGGGGAATACTTGTTCACTCAGTCATCTAGTGATGTATGCTCGGAAGATGTCTACTCAGACCGATAATGATCAACTGTTGATCCATTATTTCCAAGACAGTCTGACCGGTGATGCACTCCGTTGGTATATGGGGTTGGATAGTGCAAGCACTCGCACTTTCAATGACCTATGAGAGGCTTTTGTCAAATAGTACAAGTACAACATGGACATGGCGCCTAATAGAGACCAACTGAGGTCTATGTCTCAGAATGATAAAGAGACATTCAAAGAGTATGCATAGAGATTGAGGGATATGGCTTCCCATATCACTCCTCCTTTGGAGGAAAAAGAGATGACAAAGATCTTTCTAAAGACCCTGAGTTCATTTTATTATGAACGTATGATTGCTAGTGCCCCCAGTGACTTTACCGAAATGGTAAACATGGGGATGAGGCTTGAGGAAGGAGTCTGAGAGAGACGTTTGTCAAAAGATGAGGCATCGATAAGTAAGAGGTATGGCAACAGTTTCAGCAAGAAGAAGGATAATGAAGCGAATGAGATAAGTAGTGGGAGGCAGAGGAGGCCTTAGATCAGAAGGAATCCAACATCCCGTCAACATTACCATAAAGTGTCTTCGGTTATTCCGGTATTTTCTAATCTACAATCAACACCAATTCAACAATCACAACGTCAACAACAACAACCGCAAAAACGAGCAAACTCCTACAACAACAACAATACCAACAACAATCATCATCAATAAAACATTGAGAGGAAAAAGGTCTCTTTCGACCCGATTCCTATGTCTTATGCAGAATTGTATCCATCCTTGGTTCTCAAAAACCTGATTCAACCAAGAAACCCACCACAGATTCCAGAACCACTTCCTTGGTGGTACAAACCTGAGCTCCGTTGTTCTTTTCATCAGAGAGGACCCGAACATGATATTGAGAATTGCTATCCACTCAAGTATGAGGTTCAAAACCTGATGAAGAGTGGGATGGTGTCCTTCGAGGATCACGCGCTGAATGTGAAAGCAAATCCGTTGCCCGCCCATGGGAATTCTTCTATGAATATGGTGGATGGTTGTCCTGGCGAATTCAAAGAGGTTTGTTTGTTTGGTAAGTGATTGTGAGCCCGACCATGACGGTTGTGCTGTTTGCAGTATTAATTCAAGAGGTTGTGAAATTGTGAAAAGGGACATCCAGCGATTGATGGATGAAGGCATGATTCAAATTGATCAATCTCGTCATGTAGATGACGATGTAAATGTCATAGCACTCATTTCTAAGAAGCTAGAGAGATTGGTAATCCAGTATGATAGCAACAACAGTAACAATGTCAATAATAGATCAGTATCGCCGTTGGTAATACAATTAGAGGGCCCAGTCCCATATTCATCTGATAGAGCTATTCCATACCAGTATAATTCTACAATGATAGAGGGTGGTCAAGAGGTTCTATTGCCTACGACTAGCTCTGTGGTGAGCATTGTTGATGTTACCTAGGTGACCCGCAGTGGTCGTGTGTTTGGGTCGGTTTTCCCAAAGGATAAGGAAGAATCAGTTGTGAGTAAGAAGGTGGAAGTGCCTGTTGAAGATCCGGTTGGCGTTTCAAAGGGTAAGTCTGGTGCATCCAGCAATGTGAAGGCCAACAAAGATGATGAGGTACTTCAGTTGGTAGAGCAGCTGCTCCAAACCCCCTCAAAAATCTCTGTGTTGTCTCTGCTCATGAATTCTGAAGCGCACAGAGAATCCCTATAGAGAGTTATAAAACAAGCATTTGTAGAACATGATGTTATAGTGGATCAATTTGATCATATCATGGATAACATCACTTCTTTCAATAATCTTAGCTTCTGTGATGAAGAACTCCCTAAGGAGGGTAGGAATCATAATCTGGCTTTGCACATTTCTATGAATTGCAAAGAGGATGCTTTGTCTAATGTGCTTGTTGACACCAGGTCGTCATTGAATGTTCTTCCGAAGTCAACTCTGACAAAGCTATCTTATCAAGGAGCACCTATGAGGTACAATGGTGTAATCGTCAAGGCCTTTGACGGTTCATGCACAACAGTTATTGGTGAAGTGGACCTTCCAGTTAAGATAGGTCCGAGTGATTTTCAAATTACTTTTCATGTAATGGATATTCACCCGGCCTACAGTTGCTGTTGGGAGGGCCATGGTTTCATGAGGCAGGGCCGTTACCTCCACATTGCACCAGAAGCTCAAATTTGTGAAGAATGGCAAGCTAGTGATTGTTGGTGGAGAGAAGGCATTGTTGGTTAGCCATTTGTCATCTTTCTCTTACGTTGAAGCTGAGGATAATGTGGGAACTCCGTTCCAGGCCTTATCTATTGTCGCTGAAAAGAGAGTTGGGGCACCTATGTCCTCATTGAAAGATGCTAAGAAGATTGTGGAAGAAGGCGATGTTGATCAGTGGGGGCGCATGGTAGAGGCCTTCGATAACAAAGGAAGAACCATTTTGGGGTTCCAGAAAGGTTCATCAACTGCAAGGACTGAAGATATGCAACTTAGCTTCCGTAGCAGAGGGTTCATTCATGGCAATGAACAACACTTAGCTACTGGGCTAGAGGATGACGAAGAGGAAAACTGCACCAATTTTGTGACGCATTGAAAAGCTTGCAACAATTGGACTGCTGTTGATATTCCTGTTATTTTGCATCGATCTAAGTAATTGCTTTTATATGTTTTAAAATCCTTCTCCTATGCCTAAGGGAGAAGTGAACATTGTTTGGGAATTTTCAAATTGATCATTAATAAAATTAATTATATTCATCCACATCTATGATGTTTATTTTTACTTTTTGCTTTATTCTGAAAATGGTAATCACAAAAAAGATAAATAAACAATATAATTGTCCATCTGCATAATATTTGGTCACAAATCCACTTCTCTAAAATCAAAATAACAAATCATTATGCAGGTTGGTTCCTAATCCCGTTGAATACAATGATCCTTCTCCTTCTCCATATTTTGAATTCCCTGTGTTTGAGGCCGAAGAGGAAAGTGATGTATAAGTAAGTGATGAATTATCTCGTCTTCTTGAGCAAGACGAAAAGACCATTCAGCCGTTCGAGGAGCAGATTGAGCTAGTCAACTTGGGTTCCGAGGATGATGCGAAGGAAGTCAAGTTGGGTCTCACCTGTGTCCAGATGTCAAGAAGGGGTTGATTGATCTTCTTCGAGAGTATTCAGATGTGTTTGCTTGGTCCTATTCAGACATGCCTAGTTTGGATTCTGAGATTGGGGAGCATAGATTGCCATTGAAGCCAGAATGCCCTCCAGTCAAGTAGAAGTTGAGAAGAACACATCCTGATATGGCTGTGAAGATCAAAGAGGAAGTGCAGAAGCAGATTGATGCCGGTTTCCTTGTGATCGTTGAGTATCCGTAATGGGTGGCCAATATTGTGCCTGTGCCGAAGAAAGATGCAAAAGTCCATTTGTGTGTCGATTATAGAGATTTTAATAAAGCCAGTCAGAAAGATGATTTCCCTCTGCCACACATTGATATGTTGGTAGACAATACTGCTAAGTTCAAAGTCTTTTCGTTTATGGATGGATTTTCCGAATATAATCAGATCAAGATGGCACTCGAAGATATGGAGAAGACCATATTCATTACACCTTAGGGAACATTCTGTTATAGAGTGATGCCTTTTGGTTTAAAGAATGCTGGTGAAACTTACCAAAGAGCAATAACTACTCTTTTTCATGATATGATGCATAAAGAGATTGAAGTTTATGTCGATGACATGATTGCTAAATCAATTAATGAAGAGGAACATGTTGAGCATTTGTTAAAGCTATTCCAACGATTGAGGAAATATAAACTCCACTTGAATCCCAATAAGTGTACTTTTGGTGTTCGTTCTGGTAAGTTGTTGGGCTTTATTGTCAGCGAGAAGGGTATTGAAGTTGATCTTGCCAAGGTCAAAGTAATACAAGAGATGCCTGCGCCCAAAACAGAGAAGCAAGTCAGAGGTTTTCTCGGCCGCTTGAATTATATCTCCAGATTCATTTCCCACATGACTGCCACATGTGCGCCTATATTCAAGCTTCTTTGGAAAGATCAGTCTTGTGATTGGACCGAAGACTGCCAGAAAGCTTTTGACAGTATCAAAGAATATCTGCTTAAGCCTCCGATTTTGTCTCCACCTGTTGAAGGAAGACCGTTGATCATGTATCTGACTGTGCTCGAAGATAGTATGGGTTGTGTCCTTGGTCAGCAAGATGAGACTGGAAAGAAAGAATTTGTGATTTACTACCTCAGTAAGAAGTTCACTGACTGTGAAACTCGGTATTCTATGCTTGAGAGAACTTGTTGCGCATTGGCTTGGGCTGCTAAGCGTCTACGTCAGTATATGTTTTATCATACCACTTGGTTGATATCCAAAATGGATACAATCAAGTATATATTTGAGAAGCCTGCTTTAACTGGGAGGATTTCCCGTTGGCAGATGTTATTATCAGAGTATGATATTGAATACCGATCTCAGAAAGCGATCAAAGGTAGTATCTTGGCTGACCATTTGGCTCACCCACCTATTGAAGACTACCAGTCAGTGCAATATGATTTTCCTGATGATGAGATTTTGTACTGAAAAATGAAGGATTTTGATGAACCATTGCTTGAAGAAGGGCCAGAACCTGGTTCTCATAGGGGCATGATATTTGATGGAGTTGTCAATCAATTCGGAAATGGCATTGGGGAAGTGATCATTACTCCTAAAGGCACGCATCTACCATTTACAGGTAGATTGACTTTCAAGTGTAAAAACAACATGGCAGAATATGAAGCTTGCATTATGGGGCTTGAAGAGGCCATGAATCTCAGAATGAAGTATTTAGATGTGTTTGGAGACTCAACTTTGGTTGTGAATCAGATCAAAGGTGAGTGGGAGACGAGTCAAACGGGTTTAATACCATATAGAGATTATGCGAGGAGGATTTCAACTTTCTTTACAAGAGTTGAGTTTCACCATATCCCTCGAGATGAAAACAAGATGGCAGATGCTCTTGCAACATTGGCATCAATGATTGTGGTAAAGTATTGGAATGAAGCTCCCAATTTGTCTGTGATGTGTCTTGATAGGCCAGCTTATGTGTTTGCTATTGAAGAAATCAAAGACAAGAAGTCATGGTATTACAACATCAAGTGTTTCCTCCAAAGTCAGATTTACCCACCTGGGGCATCTTTGAAAGATAAGAAGACCTTGAGAAGATTAGCCAGTAATTTCTACTTGAATGGTGATATACTGTATAAGAGAAACTTCAACATGGTTTTGCTCCAATGCGTGGATAGACACGAAGCAGACTTGTTGATGACCGAAGTCCATGAAGGTTCCTTTGGTACTTATTCCAATGGACATGCAATGGCGAAGAAGATGTTGCGAGCAGGTTACTATTGGCTGACAATGGAATCTGACTGTTGCAAATTTGGGAAGAAATTCCACAAATTTCAAATTTATGTTGATAAGATTAATGTTCCTCTTACACTTTTGAATGCTATCTTTTCCCCATGGCCTTTCTCCATGTGGGGAATTGATATGATTGGGAAGATTGAGCCAAAAGCTTTGAATGGACATCGTTTCATTTTGGTGGCTATTTACTACTTCACAAAATGGGTTGAAGAGACATCGTATGCAAATGTAACCAAGCAAGTTGTTGTAAGGTTTATCAAGAATCAGATCATATGCCGTTATGGTGTGCCAAGCAAGATCATTACTGATAATGGATCGAACTTGAATAACGATATGGTGGAAGCTCTTTGCAAAGACTTCTAGATTGCATGCACATAATAATTCTTCTCCCTACGGACCCAAGATGAATGGGGTTGTTGAAGCCGCGAACAAAAATATTAAGAAAATTATTTAGAAGATGGTTGTCACGTACAAGGATTGGCATGAGATGCTCCCATTTGCTTTGCATGGGTATCATACATCCGTTTGCACTTCAACAAGGGCAACCCCTTTCTCACTTGTGTATGGCATGGAAGTAGTGCTCCCCGTAGAGGTTGAGATTCCTTCATTGCGTGTGCTCATGGAAGCCAAGTTGACTGAAGCTGAATGGTGCCAGACTAGGTTTGACCAGTTGAATTTGATTGAAGAGAAGATATTGACTGCCATGTGTCATGGTCAGTTATATTAGCAAAGAATTAAGAAAGCTTTTGATAAGAAGGTCAAACCTCGTGTGTTTAGAGAAGGTGACCTTATGCTCAAGAAGATCTTGTCGTTCAAACCAGATTCTAGGGAAAATTGGACTCCTTATTATGAAGGCCCATATGTTTTTAAGAGAGCCTTTTCAGGTGGTGCTCTGATTCTGACAACTATGGATGGTGAAGAGTTCACTCGTCCCGTGAACGCAAATGCAGTCAAGAAATACTTCGCCTAAAATGAAAAGAACAGCTCGCTAAGTTGAAAACCCGAAAGGGCGACTAAGGCAAAAAAGAGCGTCTTAGTGGATTGAAAACCCGAAAGGGCAGTCCAGGAAAAAGTTAGAGACATAAAAAACAAAAATTTCCCGATAAATTGAGTACCCCACCTTGGGGCAACTTATGCAAAAATTAGGGATTATGGAAAGTAAATGCAGTCTATTGATCGTCAAATTTTGGAGACTTTGAGCACAGTGGTCAATATCAATTCATCATCCCAGCAGCGGTCAAGAGCACAGTGGATATCAAGAGTTGGTAGAAGGAGTAAAGATCATTTGTATTCAATGTAACTCTTTTCCATGTAAATTACCATTTTCAACTTTGTAAAAATCTATGGAGTCTTGTCATTTACAGACTACTATCCCATTAAATAAAGTTGAGCTTTTATCCAATTGTTTCTACTCTTATTTATTTCAGCCAATAGTTTAAATTTTATTATGATCATTTTGAAAATTTAAAATTTTAATCAAAATCTTTTTCTTAAAGCATATAAAAATAAGAAATTTTCAAAGCAAATTAAAAAAGAAGTATCAACAGCACTTCAAAAGTGCAGCAAGTCCTTAAGTGCTAAGCATCAGAGGTTCCCCAAGCAGTTGACCCTTCGGGTATCCCTAGTTGTTTGTGTTGATCCGGTTCCCCTGTGGAGTGTTTGTTCCCTAGCGGAGTTCCAATTCTTTTTCCCAACTAAGTTGGTTGATTCAGTACCTTGCGGCATGTTATTCCCCGACAGTGTTTTTGCATTCCCCAACAGGTTGATCTTCAGTAGAGTAAGATCTTTTCCCCAGTAGATCGCATTGGTTTCCCCACTAGTCACCATCTGACTCACTCCTAGTCAAAGTTCCCTCTTGGTTTCTGAGCAAATATTTTTGTTTATCTTCTTTATGGTTGTCTCCCATTTGATATGATGTTGTCCTAAAATTCCTTGCAGACTTGATAATTTCACCTCTCCTCAGCAGATCTCCTCCCTCAGCTAGGGTTTGGGCCTTTGGGTTGTTGATTTCTCTGTTCTCCAACAGTTCTCTCCCTCTTTTTATGGATTGACCAGGGATTGTACTGATGCTTCAATTTCTTTGCGACACCTTTGTATCCTTTTTGATCATTTTCTCAGTATAATCATCATATATACATATACATATACATATTGTAGCGGGTAATTCATGATCATCAAACTATTGACAAGCTAGAGATCAAATAACAAGAGTCACCACCGCGCTTTTATTGTTTCCAAGGGTAAAAGGAAAAAGTACGAACAAAACCCAAAAAATAAGAAGTTTTCAAATAAAAACTAAAAAAAGTCATAGATCACAGGTAAGGGGGTTGGTTACACAAAGGGAAGGTGTTAACACCCAACGTGTCCTAGGTACTCCTAGGGAGCTGTTTTTGTGTGCATATGTATTTTGTACAAAGTGATGTTTACAAACAAATAGAATGGGGGGATGAGAAAAGAATTCACTAATTATATTTTTGTGTTTGACAAGACCTTCGGGATTGTGCCTACATACCAACATAAAAATGAGGGATCAAAACCTCGTAATTCGTGATACAAATTTCAAAATGAATGCATTGATTTTAACAAAATTTAAGTTTGAAAGGCACAAAGGCCTAAAATGGTTTGAATGAGTTAGTTCTTTTTTGGATTTTTGAAAGTTTAAGTCAAGTATAGTTAAGTTTATTTACAAGTTTGATTTAAGAAAATAAGTTTGAAAATGCAATGGCATAAGGCCAAAGTTTCTATCTTTTTGCAAAAGTGGTCAAAGTTTAGACCAAAAATAGTTCACACAAAGAAGATTTTGAAAATGGAGGGAGAGATTTTGAAATTAAAGAAATGGGGAGAAGATGAAGAGACTACCCTATGCACTAAATTTAAAAGTTTAGAGTTTAAAAGATCTGACCAAGTGGGTAGCAATCCAATAGACAAAAATGTCAATAGAAATCCAGAATTCCCTTGGACTTTTAGGATCGAACAACACACAAATGCACAATTATATTATCTTGAAGAGAAAGGCATCAAATAAAGATGGCCCCATCCAAGCTTATCCATTTCATGATCTTCTTCAAAATATCCCATGTAACAGATGAATTCCACAAGTCACAGGTTCAAAATAACAGTTTCACAATGATCATGTTGTAGATGAACTAAGAGAGGTCTTTAAAGATGCATCAGATGAAGTTCAAATTGCAAGCACTTGGTTCTTTCAACAAGTTGGCATTGGCCAAGTCCATTAGTAAAGGAGGTTGCCTAGATTCTAAGTCCATTTGCCCAAGATCAAGCCAACAGTCCACTCAGAAGTTTTTTTAGGGTTTTTGTTATTATTATGTTCATTAATGGTCAAAGACCACACAAACAAGCAAGGTATACACAAACAAAATATATCACACAATATGGTCCAAATGGACAAAGTGAGAATCACATTAACATAAACAATTAGAATGATATGAACAATGGAAAATGAAATAGAGTGCTAAAAGTAATTGCATTAAAGTAAAAGATTGAAATTAAAAGTTAGTAGTTAGTAGGTAAAGAGTTAGTATTGTTTTGTTTTTGCTTTTCATTTCAAGACATTCTTTGGAGAACACTCAACCCACTTATCACAAGCATGGATCCTTGAACCAAAACATCTTCCAAAGGAAGGAAAGAAGGCAAAGTTTCCACACAATACCATGAAAGTGGGGAGACTTACAATCTCACTAACTAGAATGCTTATCCCTTTTATGTCACAAATTTAGCGCTATGTTAAGCAATCGTAATTGGACTTATGTAGAAGTCACAATTATTTGAGGTCGGGCAATAGAATTTTGGTTTTAATGCATGTTAGAGACATAGTATAATGAAATATGCTCAGGAAACATACCACACACAAAAAGAATATGCAAAAGGTGGGGCCTAATCTCATCCATACTCATGTTAATTTTTCAATCAACTAGCATTAGGACTTTGAGATGTCATAGGCCAAATGGAGTGAATGAATAAGTAAGGGGAATAAGATGAAGTGGAAAGGGAAAGAATGAAATCACAAATTGGTCAAAGGAGGACTTTTACCAAATTAATATCATTCATTCACTTTGGGAGATGGAATGTACATTCCATCTATCCCCTAAACCCAATGATATTAATTTGACAACGTCAAATCAACCTTGACCAAGGCCCAACAACAATAAGCAAACTCAAACAAGTCAATACAAGTGGTCAACAAAAATAATTGGCATTTATTCAATTGAAAATAATAAAATAGTGCAATTAAATCAAATATTGTTTGTCCAATTCCTAAAATCTCATCAAAACACCAAAGAAATGGTCATGAGATTTATCATAGGTCAAACAAGGTCAGAGGACCTTGGAGAAAATTTTTCATAATTTTTGGACATTTAAAAATATTTTTAAACAATTAAAAACAAGTGCAAAATCAATTAATTCATGAAAAATATTAATAATGATCCAAAAAATAATTTTAATTCAGAATATGAAAGAGAAAAATATTTGAAATTTTTTGGTGAAAGTCCCATATTTTTTGGATCAATATTGAATTTAATATGAATTATTGAAAATATTACAATAAAAATAAAAATTCAGAAAATCAAATTTACGTGGACCACTTGATCTCCCTCATTAACTGAGGTGGAAGATCAAGTGGCTAGGAGCGCGCTATCCATCATAGACCTTAGTCAGCGCGTGGCAACTTTAATAATCAAAACCAACGCTCAGGATTAGAACAAAAGGAATGGATCATGTGGTTCAGAACTTTGTCAACTCATTGCCGGAGCCAGAGCTCCGGACATCTTCTCCGGAGGACCTCACCGGACTGGTCCACCATGAACCATCACCAAAATGAAAAACAAGGACATGATCTTAAAGAAAAAATGGCACTGAGCTCGAATCTGACCTCCATTCACTCCAACTCTAAGTATATTGAGAGATACATGGAGTTGAAATTTGAGGTACATGAACTGAGTTGCTTCGATTTGGCCTCAAAGCAACTCAATCTTCTTGCCTACATTGGTAGGACTTCAGACAACCAAAGAATCAATAGAATTGAGCAAGAATTTAAGAGAATCGAAGAGTTTAAAATTTCTGGAAAATACCTTCAATGGAGGTCTGGATTAAATGGATCTTAATCTTGCTTGTGCTTGATCTCACTCCACTTGCTTGCAGGAGAAGGATTGAATGGTTAAGAAGCTATGGATTTCTAGAGAATTGAATTTCAAAATAGTGGAAATTCAAGCTCAAATTCAAGAGAATTTTTCAGGCTTATCCTTTGCAAAGTAAGGGTTTGAGATGGGGGATCAAAGTTGGCGTGAATGTCTCTTCATTTCTGAGCAATTGAAGCTCTATTTATAGCTGAAGCAAGTCATAATTGCACCTTCAAATTCACATTCCAATTTTGGCAAATGGTGATGCAGGTGTGCATGGGCGCGCACAGGCCCAAGAAAGGATTGTTTGAGGTCCACAAATGAATACCAGATGGTCTGAATTGAGCTTGGATTGCAAGGAAAGTGTGCATTGATGTTTGAAGTTTGATCCTTGCCAAGTGATATCACCTTGTTTATGCCATGCGCAGCCTATGTATTTCTGGTCCAAAATTAATGAATTTGAGCTCTTTGGAAAGGTGAGATTAAGAGGAACAAATTTTATGTTCAAGCGATATGTCTCAATATTCCACCTTGCTTAACTCTTTATATGAGCTTCAAATGAGAAAAGTGTCTTCATAAAAGTTGTAGATCTATGAAATACTTTAAAAATGGTACCCAATTTCATGTCATTTGGATTTGAAATGATAGAGTTATGCGTTTTTGAAGTTTGGAATAATCACTTGATCAATGGTATAGGTCAAAAGTGACCTATAATGTAATCTCATATCACATGCTCAAAAAAGTTGATTTAGCTCCCACTCCAAACATAAAAGTTGAATTGATTTTGAAACTTGTAAATCTTTGATCTCATAAAAAATGAGCAAGTTATGGCCTTGGGAAGTTGACTTTCAAATTAGGGTTTAGACAAAATTACCTATAATGTTTCAACATAGAAAATGAACTTCCAAGAAAAACTAGCTCTAGGTCTCAACATGAAAGTTGTTTAGAATGTCATTTAGAGTAAGTTTTTTCTTGGAATCATTTTCATATGGTGCAAATTGTAGGAGATAGGGTCTAGGGAGACCCAGTTTTGATCAGTTGAATCCATTTGGCCAACCACCATCAACCAACTTGCTAATTTCGATTTCTCTTGACTTTCTTGGCTCATGGTAGATCATATATGCATAATATGATGAATTTTGAAGTGTCCCTTGAGAAATTTGATCAATTGGTGAGATAGCTTGTTGGAGAATTTACTAAAGATACCTAGTCAAACTAGGGTTTCCAAGGCAAATCACCCTCAAATTCTTGAAGAAAACTTGATCAATATAATATGTAGAGAACATTGGGACTCATATATGATGTTAATAACCATTATTGAATCAATTCTTGTTAGTGATCTTTATTCATGAGGGTCTCAAACCCTAGATGTGATCTTGATGAATCAATGGAGATCATGCCCTACCTAGAAAAGAGTTAAGGAAATGCAAAGATATATTTTTGGTATTTTGGTTAGTGTAATGATAAAATACAAGTATGATATAATCACAAAGTGCTTGGTGATCTCTCTCAAAACAAACCCAATGAAAAAGGGGTAAGGATGATGCCAAGATATGATCCCGAAGTTGATGCTTATGATGGAATTGCATGAGGGATCTTAGGGTCAAAATTGGGGTTTTACAGCTGCCCCTATTTAAGGACATTCTGACCGAGGAGGCGAAGGTTAAATCTTCACGTCGACTCAGTAGAATGGGCTTAAATAACAACATATAGAAACTAATTTTGGTCCCTAAGAGACCTCATGATGCATATGACAATGAATGCAAAAGTTAATGCTCTGTGGGGAAATATTGCCACAAAGGAAAAAGAAATCAAAGAGACCGAAAGTCCACAGGAACATAATGCATTCTATTAGGAGAAACCCACTAGGGAGACAGAGACTCTTGGGGAAATAAATGAGGTTATGCGTAGGCCAGGCTACGACTTAAAACTAATGGGGAACTAGAGGAATTCCATACAAAATGGAAAGACTCAGCCAGGGAAATAACAACATCTGCAGGGGATACGAGTAAGTCAGGATAAAACTGAAGTACTCGAATCGTGCAGGGGAAAGTGATTTCGCTAAGGAAATGCACACTCAACTCAACTGGGAAGAAATAAACTTCAACACAGGAGGAGCATAAAGTTATTATCTACTACCTGTTACTGGGTAAGGAGATGATAAAGATCTGTCAGAGAGATCATCCGTCATCGGTTAGGATGAACATATCAAGGATGACTCGCTAAGGATCGCCAGTAGGGAAATTCATTACCGATTACTGGGTAATAATAACCTTGTTGGGAAACCTGTAGAAAAATAGGATTTACAACTACCAATTACTGGGCAGAAAACCAAGGGTGAGAGTATTCGTCATCGGTTAGGATGAACATATCAAGGATAAACTCAACAGGGAAGAAAATCCGTCATCAGTTAAGATGAACATATCATGGATAGACTTGCCTGGAAAATGTCAAGGAGGATACCCGTCATCGGTTAGGATGAACATATCAAGGATAAACCAATTGAACAAAAGGGTAGGAATAACTTTGTCATCGAATAGGATGAACATATCAAGGATTATCTGTGCGAGGGGACAAAGTAGGATTTATAACTACTCGTTACTGGGTAGAAAACCAATCAATGAGAAAATCCGTCACCGGTTAAGATGAACATATCAAGGATAGACTCTGAAAAGGGGAGCAAAAATAGGGATTACATATATCAGTTACTGGATAGAATACCAAAGAAGAGAAAATCCGTCACTGGTTAAAGTGAACATATCAAGGATGGACTCCGCACAGGGAAAAAAATAGGATTTACAACTACCGGTTACTGGGTAGAAGACCACCAAGAGAAGGAAGTCCGTCATCGGCTAAGATGAACATATCAAGGATTAACTATCTGAGGAACAAAGTAGGGATTACAACTACCTTTTTACTGGGTAGAATACCAAGGAAGAGAATATTCGTCACTGGTTAAAGTGAACATATCAAGGATAAACTCCTGAGGGGGAAGGAAAGATACCCGTCACCTGGTTAAGATGAACATATCAAGGATATATTTCCTGGGGACTCCACTGAGGGGAAAAAGGGTACTTTTTCCGGGTATTGGGCAAGAAGTAACAAACTGCACACTAAGAAGAATATTACCAGTTATTGGGTAATGGGCTCTTAGGGGACCAAAATATCTATCTAGGTAAGAGCTAGAAGGAAATAATGAATCAAAACTCAACCCATTGAGGACATAACTCAAGGGGAGTAATTCCATCTAGAAAATCTACTGGAGAGGAAACTGAAATAACAACCATCCATGAGGAAACAAACTCAGTGGGGAAACAGAGAAAGGTTAAAGTCTTTCTGCTTAAGGGGCTGACACTCTACAATTGAAGGAGGACAAATACCAGATTTGGTATGGGGATAAAGTACCGCCATAACAGAGAATAAGAATCTCAAAAAAATCAAAAATGAAGATGCGAGATATGCCAATTATGAATTTATATGAATGTTTATGTACATATATGGTTATGCTGACAAAACGATCACAAAGGATACAGAGGTGTCGCAAAGAAATTGAACCACCGGTACAATCCTCAGCCAATCCACATAAATTATGGAGACAACAGTTGGAGAACAGAGAGATTAACATCCCAAAGGCTCAACCCTAGTTGTGGACGGAGGAGATCTGCTGAGGATGGAACATCACAAACATGGATCTTTGAACCAAAACATCTTCCAAATGAAGGAAAGAAGGCCAAGTTTCCACACAATACCATGAAGGTGGGGAGACTTACAATCTCACTAACTAGAATGCTTAATCCTTTTATGTCACAAATTTAGCGCTATGTTAAGCAATCGTAATTGGATTTATGTAGAAGACACAACTATCTTGACCAAAGCCCAAAATCCAATGATATTAATTTGGCAAAGTCAAATCAATCTTGACCAAGGTCCAACCACAATAAGCAAAATCAAACAAGTCAATACAAGTGGTCAACAAAAATAATTGCCATTTATTCAATTAAAAATAATAAAATAGTGCATTTAAATCAAATATGGTTTGCCCAATTCTTAAAATCTCATCAAAACACCAAAGAAATGGCCATGAGATTGACCATAGGTCTAACAAGGTCATAGGACCTTGGAGAAAAAATTTCATAATTTTTGGACATTTAAAAATATTTTTAAACAATTAAAAACAAATGCAAAATCAATTAATTCATGAAAAATATTAATAATGATCCAAAAAATATTTTTATTTCAGAATATGAAAGAGAAAAATATTTGAATTTTTTTGGTGAAAGTCCCATATTTTTTGGATCAATATTGAATTTAAAATGAATTATTGAAAATAATGCAATTAAAATAAAAATTCAGAAAATCAAAAATACGTGGACCACTTGATCTCCCTCATTAATTGAGGTGGAAGATCAAGTGGCCAGGAACGCATTGTCCACCATAGATCTTAGTCAGCGCGAGGCAACTTTAGTAATCAAAACCAATGCTCAGGATTAGAAGAAAAGGAACAGATCATGTGGTTCAGAGCTATGCCAACTCATCGCCAGAGCTAGAGCTCCGGTGGACCTCAACGGACTGGTCCAGCATGAACCATCACCAAAATAAAAAGCAAGGACATAATCTTAAAGAAAAAATGGCACTGAGCTCGAATCTGACCTCCATTCGCTCCAACTCTAAGTATATTGAGAGATACATGGAGTTGAAATTTGAGGTACATGAACTGAGTTGCTTCGATTTGTCCTCGAAGCAACTTAATCTTCTTGCCTACATTCGTAGGACTTCAGACAACTAAAGAATCAATAGAATTGAGCAAGAATTTAAGAGAATCGAAGAATTTAAAATTTCTGGAAAATACCTTCAATGGAGGTCTGGATTCAATGGATCTTGATCGTGCTTGTGCTTGATCTCACTCCACTTGCTTGCAGGAGAAGGATTGAATGGTTAAGAAGCTATGGATTTATGGAGAATTGAATTTCAAAATAGTGGAAATTCAAGCTCAAATTCAAGAGAATTTTTCAGGCTTATCCTTTGCAAAGTGAGGGTTTGAGATGGGGGATCAAAGCTAGCGCGAATGTCTCTTCATTTTTGAGAAATTGAAGCTCTATTTATAGTTTAAGCAAGTGATAATTGCACCTTCAAATTCACTTTCCAATTTTGGCAAATGGTGATGCAAGTGTGCATGTGCTAGCACAAGCTCATGAAATGATTGTTTGAGGTCCACAAATGAATACCAAATGGTCTGAATTGAGCTTGAATTGCAAGGCAAGTGTGCATTGATATTTGAAGTTTGATCCTTGAAAAGTGATATCACCCTGTTTATGCCATGCTCAACCTATGCATTTCTAGTCCAAAATGAATGAATTTGAGCTCTTTGGAAAGGTGAGATTAAGAGGAACAAATTTTATGTTCAACACCTTTTCATTTGGAGCTTGGAACTTGGAGAAATTTGAGGTGGAAGTTTGGAAGTTTTTGACATATCAAAATTTTTCTAAGTGTCAAGCCATATGTCTCAATATTCCACCTTGCTTAACTTTTTATATGAGCTTCAAATGAGAAACGTGTCTTGAACTAAGTTGTAGCCCTCTCAAATAAATTCAAAATGGTCACAAATTGCATGTCATTTGGATTTGAAATGATAGAGTTATGAATTTTTTAAGTTTGGAAAAATCACTTGATCAATGGTATAGGTCAAAAGTGACCTATAATGTAACCTCATATCACATGCTCAAAAAAGTTGAATTAGCTCCCACTCCAAACATAAAAGTTGAAGTAGACACATTGAATTTGATTGTTCAACTTGGAAATATTTCATCTCATAAAAAATGAGCAAGTTATGGCCTTGGGAAGTTGACTTTCAAATTAGGGTTTAGACAAAATGACCTATAATGTTTCAACATAGAAAATGATTTTCCAAGCAAAACTAGCTCTAGGTGTAACACCCCGATGAAATTAAGATAATTGTTTAAATTAAGTTAATATTTTATTTATTAATTTAATTAAATAATTAGAAAATTATTGGATTATTAATATTATTATTGGGATAATATTATTGGGTTTTATTATTGGAGTATATAAGTTGGAATAATAAAAAGTCCTAATTTTTGGGAAAAGGGTTTTTCACGGGAAAAAGGAAAAGAGAAGCGGCTGAAAGGGAAAGGGCAAAGAGGCAGAGCAAGAGAAAGGAAAAGCTTGAAGCTAACGGAATTGCCGGATTAACTCAGGTAAGGGGGGGTTTATCATCGTTTGATGGGTCTTATGGGATAGCATGTAATGGGTAGTGATGAACCTCTGAATTTGACTCTGATTGAAATGATATGTGATGAATTTGTGAAATATTGATGAACGAAATTGGATGATAATTGATGAAATTGTAGGAATTAGATGTAGTAAGGTTAGCGATTTGAGAAGTTGAATGTATCTGAGTTGTAATTGATAAAACGAACGAACGTGTATGAAAAATTGGACTGTGAGAGGTTGGATCTGAAGGATCTCGTAACAGAGAAAACCCATAGCAGATCTGGAAAACTGGATTCTGGTCATACGCGTATGGCACTAGGCAATACGCGTATGGGATGGCTTGAAGATGGGGGTTTTGGCGCTGGTACGCGCCATACGCGTGTGATATGCGTATCCCTGGAGTGGTACGCGTATGGTGTATGCTATACGCGTATGAGTGAAAGAGATGATGTTTTGAACGTGAAAGCGTCTCTGTTGGTACGCGTATGAGGATGTGGTACGCGTAGCATACGCGTATGGGCGTGGGCGATACGCGTATGGGATGGGCGAGGAAATGCGCCATACGCGTATGGGCATAGGCGATACGCGTATGGGCAGACTTGTGGTTTTTCTGAACAGTTGTTGTGCAGTTTTTAGTTGTTTAGGCTGAGTGCTGTAACTTAGCTGATGTATGACGTAGTGGGGATTATTTCCCGTTGTTTTGAGTAGTATAGGTATTAGTAGAGTGTGCTAATACTGTGTTTGATGATGAGGTATGATATGATATGCCTTGTGATGAAATGTGTTGATGATGCCGTGAATGTATCAGTTATGTATGCATTTGTGAATAGACTGATTTATGGCTTAGAGTGTGAGCATACGTCTATTCTTGAGTTGTTGTTGTTATTGCATTGCTAGGTGATTAGCATGCATATTGTGGCCCATTTGGGGTGGTAGCTAATTCCCATGGTGAGGAATTAGTGAGTAAATCATTTTGATTGTTGTTGATGTTTGCATGCTAGGTGATTAGCGTGCATAGCATGGCCCATTTGGGGTGGTAGCTAATTCCCATGGTGAGGAATTAGTGAGTGAGTCACTATGTCTCAATTGAGTGGGACTAGTGAGCTTGGTAGCCGTGCCTGGATTTGGACGGTGAGGTTGAACTATATGTTCACAAAATAGTCGGTACCACATGCATGGAGTCTCATTGCATAATATATGTATGGCGTGTAATATGAATGGATGTATTCCAATATTCCATGTAATGTTTTACATGATTGATGGAATTATATCCGCTGTGTTTTATGCAATTGTTTAAGTTTGAAATTAATAAAAGAGCATGACCGTTATATTGTTGAAAAATGTGGAAGGTTGTGTGACACCCTTAATGGGCATAATTACTCTGATGTTATACTTTGATATTTAATTAAATTATTGGGGTATTTTAGAAGGGTGTTACATTAGTGGTATCAGAGCATAGTCGGTCGAGTCGAGTCGTAATTATTCTGTTTCCCCTGTACGGTATAGGTGTTGTGTAACCTATCGGTACTCATTGTTTTAGTTTGTTTGGGTTTTCAGAATAGAGATGGCTGGAAGAGGTAGAGATGATGCTGCAATTGCTGAGGCTCTGGGTATGCTAGCTGGAGTACTTGGAGGGAATCCGAATGTTGTGGGAATGGGAGCTGCTCGTCAACTGAGTGAGTTCCAGAAGAACAATCCTCCAATGTTCAAGGGAGCATACGATCCAGATGGCGCTCAGAAGTGGTTGAAGGAGATAGAGAGAATCTTCCGAGTGACTGAGTGTGCCGATAACCAGAAGGTCAGGTTCGGTACGCATATGCTGTCAGAAGAAGCTGATGATTGGTGGGTTGCTACCCGCACTGAGTTGGAAACTGCTGGGAATGCTGAAATCACTTGGGCTGTGTTCAGAGAGAGATTCCTGAGGAAGTATTTTCCAGAGGATGTTAGAGGGAAGAAAGAGATAGAGTTCTTGGAATTGAAGCAGGGTAACAAGTCTGTTACAGAGTATGCCGCTAAGTTCACAGAGCTGTCAAAGTATTACACTCCTTATAGTGAGGCAGCTGGAGAATTTTCGAAGTGTGTGAAGTTTGAGAACGGGCTGCGTCCCGAGATCAAACAGGCTATTGGATATCAGCGGATCAGGGTGTTTTCTGACTTGGTTGACTGTTGCAGGATTTTTGAACAGGATTCCAAAGCCAGAGCAGAGAGCTATCAGCAAAGGGTTGATAGGAAAGGCAAGAATCAGAATGATCGTGGGAAACCGTATGCAGCTGGCAAGGGTTTCCAGAGGCAGAGTGGGATAAAGAGGCCTAGTGAGGGAGACTCTAGTGCTCCTGCTAAGTGTTACAGATGTGGTCAGGCTGGACATCGTATCCATGAGTGTACCAGTAATGAGAAGAAGTGTTTCAAGTGTGGAAAAGGTGGTCACTTGGCTGCAGACTGCCGGTTGAAGACTGTGACTTGTTTTAACTGTGGAGAGTTGGGTCATATCAGTCCACAGTGTCCTAAGCCGAAGAAAGAGAACCAGTCAGGAGGCAAGGTCTTTGCTTTATCGGGTTCTGAGACTTCTGCAGATGATCGTTTGATCCGAGGTACGTGTTATATTAATGGCTTTCCTCTTGTAGCTATTATTGACACAGGTGCTACTCATTCCTTTATATCCTTGGATTGTGCTGTGAAACTTAAGTTAGAGATATCTGAGATGCGTGGTAGTATGGTGATCGATACTCCTGCGAAGGGTTCAGTGACTACTACTTCAGTTTGTTTGAATTGCCCTTTGAGTATTTTTGGTAGAGACTTTGGGATGGACCTTGTGTGTCTTCCACTAGTACAGGTTGATGTTATTCTGGGTATGAACTGGTTGGTGTTTAACAGAGTCTATATCAACTGTTTTGATAAGACTGTGATTTTTCCTGAGATTGAGGAAGGAAAGAGTTTGTTTCTATCTGCAAGGCAGGTGAATGAGGAAGTAGCAGACGGGGCAGAGTTGTTTATGCTATTAGCGACTTTGGAGGCTAAAGATAAACTGGTGATTGGTGATCTAGCCGTGGTGTGTGATTTTCCTGATGTGTTTCAGGAAGAGGTGAATGAATTGCCACCAGAGCGTGAAGTTGAGTTCTCGATTGATTTGGTACCTGGTACTAGACCGATATCGATGGCTCCATATCGTATGTCTGCTGTTGAGTTAGCTGAATTGAAGAGTCAGCTGGAAGATCTGTTGGATAAGAAATTTATTCGTCCGAGTGTGTCACCGTGGGGTGCACCAGTGTTGTTGGTTAAGAAGAAAGAAGGTACTATGAGGTTGTGTGTGGACTACAGGCAACTGAATAAAGTAACGATCAAGAATCGGTATCCTTTGCCGAGGATTGATGATTTGATGGATCAATTGGTTGGTGCGAGTGTGTTCAGCAAGATAGATTTGAGATCTGGGTATCATCAGATACGTGTGAAAACTGAGGATATTCAGAAGACTGCTTTCAGAACAAGGTATGGACATTATGAGTATTCTGTGATGCCTTTTGGTGTGACTAATGCGCCTGGTGTATTTATGGAGTATATGAATAGGATTTTCCATCCGTATCTAGACCAGTTTGTTGTGGTGTTTATTGATGACATTTTGGTGTATTCGAAATCTGAAGAAGAGCATGCTGAGCATTTGAGAGTGGTTTTAGAAGTTCTCCGAGAAAAGAAGTTATTTGCTAAACTGTCTAAGTGTGAATTTTGGTTAGAAGAGGTTAGTTTTCTTGGTCATGTGATTTCAAGAGGTGGTGTTGCTGTTGATCCTTCTAAGATAGAAGCAGTATCTCAGTGGGAAGCTCCGAAGTCTGTTGCTGAGATTCGAAGTTTTCTTGGTTTGGCTGGTTATTATAGGAAGTTCATTGAGGGATTTTCTAAGTTGGCGTTACCGTTGACGATGTTGACTAGAAAGGGGCAAGCGTTTGTTTGGGATTCGAAATGTGAAGAAGGTTTCCAAGAGTTAAAGAGAAGGTTGACTACTGCTCCTATTCTGATATTACCGAGTCCGTCGGAATCATTTGAGGTTTACTGTGATGCTTCATTGTTGGGTTTGGGTGGTGTGTTGATGCAGAATAAGCAGGTTATAGCTTATGCTTCGAGACAACTGAGAGTTCATGAGAGGAACTATCCGACACATGATTTAGAGTTGGCAGCTGTGGTATTTGTTCTGAAACTATGGAGGCATTATTTGTACGGGTCGAGATTTGAGGTTTTCAGTGACCATAAAAGTTTAAAGTATTTGTTTGATCAGAAAGAGCTGAATATGAGATAGAGGAGATGGTTAGAATTTCTGAAGGATTATGATTTTGGTTTGAATTACCATCCGGGTAAAGCAAACGTAGTGGCTGATGCATTGAGTCGGAAATCATTGCATATGTCTATGTTAATGGTTAAAGAATTGGATTTAATTGAGCAGTTTAGAGATTTGAGTTTGGTGTGTGAGAGTACTCACAATAGTGTTAAATTGGGAATGTTGAAGTTAACGAGTAATATTTTGGATGAGATCAGAGAGGGTCAGAAATCCGATATGCTTTTGGTTGATAAGTTAACTTTAGTGAATCAAGGCCAAGGTGGTGAATTCAGAGTTGATGAGAATGGTGTTTTGAAATTTGGTAATCGGGTGTGTATTCCGGATGTTACCGAACTTAAGAAGAGTATTCTGGAGGAAGGACATCGTAGTGGCTTGAGCATTCACCCTGGAGCTACAAAGATGTATCATGATTTGAAAAAGCTATTTTGGTGGCCGGGAATGAAAAGAGAAATTGCGAGTTTTGTTTATTCTTGTTTGACTTGTCAGAAGTCAAAGATTGAGCATCAGAAGCCGTCTGGGTTAATGCAACCGTTGGCTATTCCAGAGTGGAAGTGGGATAGTATCAGTATGGATTTTGTTTCGGGTTTACCGAGGACAAGTAGGAATTTTGAAGCTATTTGGGTGATTGTGGATAGATTGACGAAGTCGGTTCATTTCATTCCGATCAGAATGGATTATCCGTTAGAGAGATTAGCCGAATTGTATATTGAGAAGATTGTAAGTTTGCATGGTATTCCGTCGAGTATCGTTTCGGACAGAGATCCTAGATTTACATCGAAGTTTTGGGAAGGTTTGCAGAAGGCTTTGGGAACTAAGCTGAGATTGAGTTCTGCATATCATCCGCAGACTGATGGTCAGACTGAGAGGACGATTCAGTCACTAGAGGATCTTTTGAGGGCTTGTGTTTTGGAAAAAGGAGGTGCTTGGGATTGTTATTTACCTTTGATTGTGTTTACCTACAACAATAGTTTTCATTCGAGCATTGGTATGGCACCGTTTGAAGCTTTGTATGGTAGGAGATGTCGGACACCGTTATGTTGGTATGAGTCCGGTGAGAGTGCTGTGGTTGGACCGGAGATTGTTCAACAGACTACAGAAAAGATTAAGATGATTCAGGAGAAGATGAGAATTGCTCAGAGTCGTCAGAAGAGTTATCATGATAAGAGGAGGAAGTCACTTGAGTTCCAAGAGGGAGATCATGTGTTTCTTCGTGTTACTCCGATAACTGGAGTTGGTCGAGCTTTGAAGTCGAAGAAGTTGACACCTCGATTTATTGGTCCCTATCAGATTTTAGAAAGGATAGGAGAGGTAGCCTATCGTATCGCTTTACCGCCGTCGCTTGCGAATTTGCATGAGGTTTTTCATGTGTCTTAGTTGAGGAGGTACATTCATGATCCGTCGCATGTAGTCCAAGTAGATGATGTACAGGTGAGAGATAACCTGACTGTTGAAACATCACCTATGAGGATCGAGGATCGAGAGTTGAAGCAGTTGCGGGGTAAAGAGATTGCCTTGGTGAAGGTAGCTTGGGGAGGACCAGCAGGTGGCAATGTGACTTGGGAACTTGAGAGTCAGATGAAGGAGTCTTATCCTGAGTTGTTCGCTTGAGGTATGTTTTCGAGGACGAAAACTCTTTTAGTGGGGGAGAGTTGTAACACCCCGATGAAATTAAGATAATTGTTTAAATTAAGTTAATATTTTATTTATTAATTTAATTAAATAATTAGAAAATTATTGGATTATTAATATTATTATTGGGATAATATTATTGGGTTTTATTATTGGAGTATATAAGTTGGAATAATAAAAAGTCCTAATTTTGGGAAAAGGGTTTTTCACGTGAAAAAGGAAAAGAGAAGCGGCTGAAAGGGAAAGGGCAAAGAGGCAGAGCAAGAGAAAGGAAAAGCTTGAAGCTAACGGAATTGCCGGATTAACTCAGGTAAGGGGGGTTTATCATCGTTTGATGGGTCTTATGGGATAGCATGTAATGGGTAGTGATGAACCTCTGAATTTGACACTGATTGAAATGATATGTGATGAATTTGTGAAATATTGATGAACGAAATTGGATGATAATTGATGAAATTGTAGGAATTAGATGTAGTAAGGTTAGCGATTTGAGAAGTTGAATGTATCTGAGTTGTAATTGATAAAACGAACGAACGTGTATGAAAAATTGGACTGTGAGAGGTTGGATCTGAAGGATCTCGTAACAGAGAAAACCCATAGCAGATCTGGAAAACTGGATTCTGGTCATACGCGTATGGCACTAGGCAATACGCGTATGGGATGGCTTGAAGATGGGGGTTTTGGCGCTGGTACGCGCCATACGCGGGTGATATGCGTATCCCTGGAGTGGTACGCGTATGGTGTATGCTATACGCGTATGAGTGAAAGAGATGATGTTTTGAACGTGAAAGCGTCTCTGTTGGTACGCGTATGAGGATGTGGTACGCGTAGCATACGCGTATGGGCGTGGGCGATACGCGTATGGGATGGGCGAGGAAATGCGCCATACGCGTATGGGCATAGGCGATACGCGTATGGGCAGACTTGTGGTTTTTCTGAACAGTTGTTGTGCAGTTTTTAGTTGTTTAGGCTGAGTGCTGTAACTTAGCTGATGTATGACGTAGTGGGGATTATTTCCCGTTGTTTTGAGTAGTATAGGTATTAGTAGAGTGTGCTAATACTGTGTTTGATGATGAGGTATGATATGATATGCCTTGTGATGAAATGTGTTGATGATGCCGTGAATGTATCAGTTATGTATGCATTTGTGAATAGACTGATTTATGGCTTAGAGTGTGAGCATACGTCTATTCTTGAGTTGTTGTTGTTATTGCATTGCTAGGTGATTAGCATGCATATTGTGGCCCATTTGGGGTGGTAGCTAATTCCCATGGTGAGGAATTAGTGAGTAAATCATTTTGATTGTTGTTGATGTTTGCATGCTAGGTGATTAGCGTGCATAGCATGGCCCATTTGGGGTGGTAGCTAATTCCCATGGTGAGGAATTAGTGAGTGAGT
Source organism: Lathyrus oleraceus (assembly GCF_024323335.1). Classification (NCBI taxonomy): domain Eukaryota; kingdom Viridiplantae; phylum Streptophyta; class Magnoliopsida; order Fabales; family Fabaceae; genus Lathyrus; species Lathyrus oleraceus. The sequence goes on along the minus strand of NC_066584.1, from coordinate 191,124,297 downwards.
CACTATGTCTCAATTGAGTGGGACTAGTGAGCTTGGTAGCCGTGCCTGGATTTGGACGGTGAGGTTGAACTATATGTTCACAAAATAGTCGGTACCGCATGCATGGAGTCTCATTGCATAATATATGTATGGCGTGTAATATGAATGGATGTATTCCAATATTCCACGTGTAATTGTGTTGGTATTGTTGTGTTGTTATTGAGTATGATGTTGAATTAATATGCTGTTCCTGAATGTGTGTTTTGATTAGGGTGATGAAGTGTGTTGAATCACTTAACATAACATGATATTTTATAATACTCATTATATTGATTGAGGAACTCACCCTTACAACTATTTTTCAGGTAACGAGAAATGAGTTGAGTAGAAGCTAATTATTGGAGTCTAGTGTATTCTCCGTAGTGGGTCGTGCTCTGATAGATGTAACATCGGGATGGGTTGTCTTAACTTGTTTTGAATGTTTTATTGTTGGTTGAGAACCATTTTCCATGTAATGTTTTACATGATTGATGGAATTATATCCGCTGTGTTTTATGCAATTGTTTAAGTTTGAAATTAATAAAAGAGCATGACCGTTATATTGTTGAAAAATGTGGAAGATTGTGTGACACCCTTAATGGGCATAATTACTCTGATGTTATATTTTGATATTTAATTAAATTATTGGGGTATTTTAGAAGGGTGTTACATTAGTGGTATCAGAGCATAGTCGGTCGAGTCGAGTCGTAATTATTCTGTTTCCCCTGTACGGTATAGGTGTTGTGTAACCTATCGGTACTCATTGTTTTAGTTTGTTTGGGTTTTCAGAATAGAGATGGCTGGAAGAGGTAGAGATGATGCTGCAATTGCTGAGGCTCTGGGTATGCTAGCTGGAGTACTTGGAGGGAATCCGAATGTTGTGGGAATGGGAGCTGCTCGTCAACTGAGTGAGTTCCAGAAGAACAATCCTCCAATGTTCAAGGGAGCATACGATCCAGATGGCGCTCAGAAGTGGTTGAAGGAGATAGAGAGAATCTTCCGAGTGACTGAGTGTGCCGATAACCAGAAGGTCAGGTTCGATACGCATATGCTGTCAGAAGAAGCTGATGATTGGTGGGTTGCTACCCGCACTGAGTTGGAAACTGCTGGGAATGCTGAAATCACTTGGGCTGTGTTCAGAGAGAGATTCCTGAGGAAGTATTTTCCAGAGGATGTTAGAGGGAAGAAAGAGATAGAGTTCTTGGAATTGAAGCAGGGTAACAAGTCTGTTACAGAGTATGCCGCTAAGTTCACAGAGCTGTCAAAGTATTACACTCCTTATAGTGAGGCTGCTGGAGAATTTTCGAAGTGTGTGAAGTTTGAGAACGGGCTGCGTCCCGAGATCAAACAGGCTATTGGATATCAGCGGATCAGGGTGTTTTCTGACTTGGTTGACTGTTGCAGGATTTTTGAACAGGATTCCAAAGCCAGAGCAGAGAGCTATCAGCAAAGGGTTGATAGGAAAGGCAAGAATCAGAATGATCGTGGGAAACCGTATGCAGCTGGCAAGGGTTTCCAGAGGCAGAGTGGGATAAAGAGGCCTAGTGGGGGAGACTCTAGTGCTCCTGCTAAGTGTTACAGATGTGGTCAGGCTGGACATCGTATCCATGAGTGTACCAGTAATGAGAAGAAGTGTTTCAAGTGTGGAAAAGGTGGTCACTTGGCTGCAGACTGCCGGTTGAAGACTGTGACTTGTTTTAACTGTGGAGAGTTGGGTCATATCAGTCCACAGTGTCCTAAGCCGAAGAAAGAGAACCAGTCAGGAGGCAAGGTCTTTGCTTTATCGGGTTCTGAGACTTCTGCAGATGATCGTTTGATCCGAGGTACGTGTTATATTAATGGCTTTCCTCTTGTAGCTATTATTGACACAGGTGCTACTCATTCCTTTATATCCTTGGATTGTGCTGTGAAACTTAAGTTAGAGATATCTGAGATGCGTGGTAGTATGGTGATCGATACTCCTGCGAAGGGTTCAGTGACTACTACTTCAGTTTGTTTGAATTGCCCTTTGAGTATTTTTGGTAGAGACTTTGGGATGGACCTTGTGTGTCTTCCACTAGTACAGGTTGATGTTATTCTGGGTATGAACTGGTTGGTGTTTAACAGAGTCTATATCAACTGTTTTGATAAGACTGTGATTTTTCCTGAGATTGAGGAAGGAAAGAGTTTGTTTCTATCTGCAAGGCAGGTGAATGAGGAAGTAGCAGACGGGGCAGAGTTGTTTATGCTATTAGCGACTTTGGAGGCTAAAGATAAACTGGTGATTGGTGATCTAGCCGTGGTGTGTGATTTTCCTGATGTGTTTCCGGAAGAGGTGAATGAATTGCCACCAGAGCGTGAAGTTGAGTTCTCGATTGATTTGGTACCTGGTACTAGACCGATATCGATGGCTCCATATCGTATGTCTGCTGTTGAGTTAGCTGAATTGAAGAGTCAGCTGGAAGATCTGTTGGATAAGAAATTTATTCGTCCGAGTGTGTCACCGTGGGGTGCACCAGTGTTGTTGGTTAAGAAGAAAGAAGGTACTATGAGGTTGTGTGTGGACTACAGGCAACTGAATAAAGTAACGATCAAGAATCGGTATCCTTTGCCGAGGATTGATGATTTGATGGATCAATTGGTTGGTGCGAGTGTGTTCAGCAAGATAGATTTGAGATCTGGGTATCATCAGATACGTGTGAAAACTGAGGATATTCAGAAGACTGCTTTCAGAACAAGGTATGGACATTATGAGTATTCTGTGATGCCTTTTGGTGTGACTAATGCGCCTGGTGTATTTATGGAGTATATGAATAGGATTTTCCATCCGTATCTAGACCAGTTTGTTGTGGTGTTTATTGATGACATTTTGGTGTATTCGAAATCTGAAGAAGAGCATGCTGAGCATTTGAGAGTGGTTTTAGAAGTTCTCCGAGAAAAGAAGTTATTTGCTAAACTGTCTAAGTGTGAATTTTGGTTAGAAGAGGTTAGTTTTCTTGGTCATGTGATTTCAAGAGGTGGTGTTGCTGTTGATCCTTCTAACATAGAAGCGGTATCTCAGTGGGAAGCTCCGAAGTCTGTTGCTGAGATTCGAAGTTTTCTTGGTTTGGCTGGTTATTATAGGAAGTTCATTGAGGGATTTTCTAAGTTGGCGTTACCGTTGACGATGTTGACTAGAAAGGGGCAAGCGTTTGTTTGGGATTCGAAATGTGAAGAAGGTTTCCAAGAGTTAAAGAGAAGGTTGACTACTGCTCCTATTCTGATATTACCGAGTCCGTCGGAATCATTTGAGGTTTACTGTGATGCTTCATTGTTGGGTTTGAGAGGAACTATCCGACACATGATTTAGAGTTGGCAGCTGTGGTATTTGTTCTGAAACTATGGAGGCATTATTTGTACGGGTCGAGATTTGAGGTTTTCAGTGACCATAAAAGTTTAAAGTATTTGTTTGATCAGAAAGAGCTGAATATGAGACAGAGGAGATGGTTAGAATTTCTGAAGGATTATGATTTTGGTTTGAATTACCATCCGGGTAAAGCAAACGTAGTGGCTGATGCATTGAGTCGGAAATCATTGCATATGTCTATGTTAATGGTTAAAGAATTGGATTTAATTGAGCAGTTTAGAGATTTGAGTTTGGTGTGTGAGAGTACTCACAATAGTGTTAAATTGGGAATGTTGAAGTTAACGAGTAATATTTTGGATGAGATCAGAGAGGGTCAGAAATCCGATATGCTTTTGGTTGATAAGTTAACTTTAGTGAATCAAGGCCAAGGTGGTGAATTCAGAGTTGATGAGAATGGTGTTTTGAAATTTGGTAATCGGGTGTGTATTCCGGATGTTACCGAACTTAAGAAGAGTATTCTGGAGGAAGGACATCGTAGTGGCTTGAGCATTCACCCTGGAGCTACAAAGATGTATCATAATTTGAAAAAGCTATTTTGGTGGCCGGGAATGAAAAGAGAAATTGCGAGTTTTGTTTATTCTTGTTTGACTTGTTAGAAGTCAAAGATTGAGCATCAGAAGCCGTCTGGGTTAATGCAACCGTTGGCTATTCCAGAGTAGAAGTGGGATAGTATCAGTATGGATTTTGTTTCGGGTTTACCGAGGACAAGTAGGAATTTTGAAGCTATTTGGGTGATTGTGGATAGATTGACGAAGTCGGCTCATTTCATTCCGATCAGAATGGATTATCCGTTAGAGAGATTAGCCGAATTGTATATTGAGAAGATTGTAAGTTTGCATGGTATTCCGTCGAGTATCGTTTCGGACAGAGATCCTAGATTTACATCGAAGTTTTGGGAAGGTTTGCAGAAGGCTTTGGGAACTAAGCTGAGATTGAGTTCTGCATATCATCCGCAGACTGATGGTCAGACTGAGAGGACGATTCAGTCACTAGAGGATCTTTTGAGGGCTTGTGTTTTGGAAAAAGGAGGTGCTTGGGATTGTTATTTACCTTTGATTGTGTTTACCTACAACAATAGTTTTCATTCGAGCATTGGTATGGCACCGTTTGAAGCTTTGTATGGTAGGAGATGTCGGACACCGTTATGTTGGTATGAGTCCGGTGAAAGTGTTGTGGTTGGACCGGAGATTGTTCAACAGACTACAGAAAAGATTAAGATGATTCAGGAGAAGATGAGAATTGCTCAGAGTCGTCAGAAGAGTTATCATGATAAGAGGAGGAAGTCACTTGAGTTCCAAGTGGGAGATCATGTGTTTCTTCGTGTTACTCCGATAACTGGAGTTGGTCGAGCTTTGAAGTCGAAGAAGTTGACACCTCGATTTATTGGTCCCTATCAGATTTTAGAAAGGATAGGAGAGGTAGCCTATCGTATCGCTTTACCGCCGTCGCTTGCGAATTTGCATGAGGTTTTTCATGTGTCTCAGTTGAGGAGGTACATTCATGATCCGTCGCATGTAGTCCAAGTAGATGATGTACAGGTGAGAGATAACCTGACTGTTGAAACATCACCTATGAGGATCGAGGATCGAGAGTTGAAGCAGTTGCGGGGTAAAGAGATTGCCTTGGTGAAGGTAGCTTGGGGAGGACCAGCAGGTGGCAATGTGACTTGGGAACTTGAGAGTCAGATGAAGGAGTCTTATCCTGAGTTGTTCGCTTGAGGTATGTTTTCGAGGACGAAAACTCTTTTAGTGGGGGAGAGTTGTAACACCCCGATGAAATTAAGATAATTGTTTAAATTAAGTTAATATTTTATTTATTAATTTAATTAAATAATTAGAAAATTATTGGATTATTAATATTATTATTGGGATAATATTATTGGGTTTTATTATTGGAGTATATAAGTTGGAATAATAAAAAGTCCTAATTTTTGGGAAAAGGGTTTTTCACGTGAAAAAGGAAAAGAGAAGCGGCTGAAAGGGAAAGGGCAAAGAGGCAGAGCAAGAGAAAGGAAAAGCTTGAAGCTAACGGAATTGCCGGATTAACTCAGGTAAGGGGGGTTTATCATCGTTTGATGGGTCTTATGGGATAGCATGTAATGGGTAGTGATGAACCTCTGAATTTGACTCTGATTGAAATGATATGTGATGAATTTGTGAAATATTGATGAACGAAATTGGATGATAATTGATGAAATTGTAGGAATTAGATGTAGTAAGGTTAGCGATTTGAGAAGTTGAATGTATCTGAGTTGTAATTGATAAAACGAACGAACGTGTATGAAAAATTGGACTGTGAGAGGTTGGATCTGAAGGATCTCGTAACAGAGAAAACCCATAGCAGATCTGGAAAACTGGATTCTGGTCATACGCGTATGGCACTAGGCAATACGCGTATGGGATGGCTTGAAGATGGGGGTTTTGGCGCTGGTACGCGCCATACGCGGGTGATATGCGTATCCCTGGAGTGGTACGCGTATGGTGTATGCTATACGCGTATGAGTGAAAGAGATGATGTTTTGAACGTGAAAGCGTCTCTGTTGGTACGCGTATGAGGATGTGGTACGCGTAGCATACGCGTATGGGCGTGGGCGATACGCGTATGGGATGGGCGAGGAAATGCGCCATACGCGTATGGGCATAGGCGATACGCGTATGGGCAGACTTGTGGTTTTTCTGAACAGTTGTTGTGCAGTTTTTAGTTGTTTAGGCTGAGTGCTGTAACTTAGCTGATGTATGACGTAGTGGGGATTATTTCCCGTTGTTTTGAGTAGTATAGGTATTAGTAGAGTGTGCTAATACTGTGTTTGATGATGAGGTATGATATGATATGCCTTGTGATGAAATGTGTTGATGATGCCGTGAATGTATCAGTTATGTATGCATTTGTGAATAGACTGATTTATGGCTTAGAGTGTGAGCATACGTCTATTCTTGAGTTGTTGTTGTTATTGCATTGCTAGGTGATTAGCATGCATATTGTGGCCCATTTGGGGTGGTAGCTAATTCCCATGGTGAGGAATTAGTGAGTAAATCATTTTGATTGTTGTTGATGTTTGCATGCTAGGTGATTAGCGTGCATAGCATGGCCCATTTGGGGTGGTAGCTAATTCCCATGGTGAGGAATTAGTGAGTGAGTCACTATGTCTCAATTGAGTGGGACTAGTGAGCTTGGTAGCCGTGCCTGGATTTGGACGGTGAGGTTGAACTATATGTTCACAAAATAGTCGGTACCGCATGCATGGAGTCTCATTGCATAATATATGTATGGCGTGTAATATGAATGGATGTATTCCAATATTCCACGTGTAATTGTGTTGGTATTGTTGTGTTGTTATTGAGTATGATGTTGAATTAATATGCTGTTCCTGAATGTGTGTTTTGATTAGGGTGATGAAGTGTGTTGAATCACTTAACATAACATGATATTTTATAATACTCATTATATTGATTGAGGAACTCACCCTTACAACTATTTTTCAGGTAACGAGAAATGAGTTGAGTAGAAGCTAATTATTGGAGTCTAGTGTATTCTCCGTAGTGGGTCGTGCTCTGATAGATGTAACATCGGGATGGGTTGTCTTAACTTGTTTTGAATGTTTTATTGTTGGTTGAGAACCATTTTCCATGTAATGTTTTACATGATTGATGGAATTATATCCGCTGTGTTTTATGCAATTGTTTAAGTTTGAAATTAATAACAGAGCATGACCGTTATATTGTTGAAAAATGTGGAAGATTGTGTGACACCCTTAATGGGCATAATTACTCTGATGTTATATTTTGATATTTAATTAAATTATTGGGGTATTTTAGAAGGGTGTTACACTAGGTATCAACATGAAAGTTGTTTATAATGTAATTTAGAGTAAGGTTTCTCTTTGAATAATTTTCATATGGTGAAAATTGTAGGAGATAGGGTCTAGGGAGACCCAGTTTTGATCAACTGAATCCATCTGGCCAACCACCATCAACCAACTTGCTAATTTCCAATTCTCTTGACTTTATTGGCGCATGGTAGATCATATATGCATAAGATGATGAATTTTGAAGTGTCCCTTGAGAAATTTCATCAGTTGGTGAGATAGCGTGTTAGAGAAGTTACTCAAGATACCTAGTCAAACTAGGGTTTCCAAGGCAAATCACCCTCAAACTCTTGAAGAAAACTTGATCAATATAATATGTAGAGAACATTGGGACTCATATATGATGTTCATAACCATTACTGAATCGATTCTTGGTTGTGCTCTTTTTTCATGAGGGTTTCAAACCCTAGATGTGATCTTGATGAATCAATGGAGATCATGCCCTACCTACAAAAGAGTTAAGCAAATGCAAAGACATATTTTTGGTATTTTGGTTAGTGCAATGATAAAATACAAGTATGATATAATCACAAAGTACTTGTTGACCTCTCCCAAAACAAACCCAATGAAAGAGGGGTAAGGAGGATGCCAAGACATGATCCCAATGCTGATGCTTATGATGGAATTGCATGAGGGATCTTAGGGTCAAAATTGCGGTTTTACACATATACATTCATATAATTTCATAATTGCATATTTTCACCAGCATATTTGTTTAACTTGTCGATTTCAGATTTTCATTCTCTGTATGTTGGTACTTTATCCCCATACAAATTTTGGTGTTTCTCCTCCCTCAATTATAGAGCGTCAACCCCTTAGGCAGAAAGACTTTAACCTTTCTCCTCTTCCCCACTGAGTTTGTTTCCTCGTGGATGATTATTATTTCACTTTCATTTCCAGTTGTTTATCTGGATGGAATCACTCCCCTTGAGTTATGTCCTTATTGGGTTGAGTCTTGATTAACTGTTTCTATCTGGCTCTTACCTAGACAGATGCTTCGAGTCTCTTGAGAGTTTATTGCCCAGTAACTGGTAATATTCTTCTTAGTTTATTACTTCTTTCCCAATACCCGACAAAAGTACCCTTATTTTTCTCCTCAGTAGAGTCCCTAGTGGATCTATTCCTCATAAAATATATCCTTGATATGTTCACCCTCACCGGTGACAGATATCTTTCTCTCCCCTGCCTGAGTTTATCCTTGATATGTTTATCCTAACCAATGACGGATATTCTCACCTTTGGTATTCTACCTAGTAAAAAGGTAGTTGTAATCCCTATTTTGTTCCCTAGAGAGTTAATCCTTGATATATTCATCCTAACTGATGATGGGTTTCCTTCTCTTTGCGGTCTTCTACCCAGTAATCGGTAGTTATAAATCCTGCTTTTTTCCCCTCGTAGAGTTAATCCTTGATATGTTCACTTTAACTAGTGACGAATTCTCTCTCTTGGGATTCTATCCAATAACCGATAGATGTAATTCCTATTTTCTCCCCTCTCAGAGTCTATCCATGATATGTTCATCCTAACCGATGACGGATCTTCTCTTTGATTGGTCTTCTATCCAGCATTCGATAGATGTAATTACTACTTTTTGTTGAGTTGGCTTATCCGTGATATGTTCATCTTAACCGATGACGGGTATCCTCCATGACATTTCCCAGGCAAGTCTATCCTTGATATGTTCATCCTAACCAATGACGGATTTTCTTCCCTATTGAGTTTATCCTTGATATGTTCATCTTAACCGATGATAGATATTCTCACCTTTGGTCTTCTGCCCAGTAATTGATAGTTGTAAATCCTATTTTTCTGCAGTTCTCCCCAGCAAGGCTATTCTTACCCAGTAACCGGTAATGAATACTCCATCCTGTGGGTTCTCAGCGAGTCATCTTTGATATGTTCATCCTAACCGATGACATATGTCCTCTCTATCAGATCTTTATTATATCCTAACAGGTAGTAGATAATAGATTTCTGCTCCTCCTGTGTTGAAGTTTATTTCTTCCCAAGTCGAGTTGAGTGCGCATTTCCTTAGTGAAATCGTTTTTCCTGCTTGATTCAAGTACTTCAGTTTTATCCTGACTTACTCGTATCCCCTGCAGATGTTGTTTTTCCCCGGATGAGTCTTTTCCATGTTTATATGGAATTCCTCAAGTCCCCAAGTAGTTTTAAGTCGTAGCCTGGCCTACGCATAACTCCTTTTTCCCCTAGAGTCTCTGTCTTCCCAGTGAGTTTTCCTTACGGAATATGTTATTCCTGTGGACTTTCAGTCTTTCTGATTTCTTTTCCTTTGTGGCAATATTTCCCCATAGAGTATTAACTTTTGCATTGATACCATTTGCATCATGAGATCTCTTAGGGACCAAAATTTGTTTCTATATGTTGTTATTTAAGCCCATTCTACTGAGTCGACATGAAGATGTTAACCTTCACCTCCTCAGTTAGAATGTCCTTAAATAGGGGCAGCTGTAAGACCCCAATTTTGACCCTAAGATCCCTCATGCAATTTCATCATAAGCATTAGCATTGGGATCATACCTTGGCATCCTCCTTGTCTCTCTTTCATTGGGTTTGTTTTGGGAGAGATCACCAAGCACTTTTTGATTGTATCATACTTGTATATTATCATTTTACTAACCAAAATACCAAAATATGTCTTTGCATTTGCCTAACTCTTTCATAGGTAGGGCATGATCTCCATTTATTCATCAAGTTCATATCTAGGGTTTGAGACCCTCATGATAAAGAGAACAACCATGAATTGATCCAAGAATGTTTATGAGCATCATGTATGAGTTCCATTGATTCCTACATGTTATATTGATCAAGTTTTCTTCAAGAGTTTGGAAGTGATTTGCCTTGGAAACCCTAGTTTGACTGGGTATCTTAAGTAACTTCTTCAATAAGCTATCTCACTAATTCATCAAATTTCTCAAGGGAAACTTCAAAATTCATCATCTTATGCATATATGAGCTACCATGATCCAAGAAAGTCAAAGGAATTGAAGGTTAGCAAGTTGGTTGATAATGGTTGGCCAGATGAATTCATCTGATCAAAACTGGGTCTCCCTTGACCCTATCTCCTACAATTTTCACCATATGAATATAATTACAAGAGAAACGTTACTCTAAGTGACATTCCAAACAACTTTCATGTTGATACCTAGAGCTAGTTTTGCTTGGAAAATCATTTTCTATGTTGAAACATTATAGGTCATTTTGTCTAAACCCTAATTTGAAAGTCAACTTCCCAAGGCCATAACTTGCTCATTTTTTATGAGATGAAATATTTCCAAGTTGCAAAATCAAATTCAAGGTGTCTACTTCAACTTTTATGTTTGGAGTGAGACTTATTTAAACTTTTATGAGCATGTGATATGAGGTTACATTATAGGTCACTTTTGACCTATACCATTGACCAAGTGATTTTTCCAAACTTCAAAAAGCATAACGCTATCATTCCAAGCGCAAATGACATGAAATTGGTGACCATTCTGAAGGTCTTTGAAATAGCTACAACTTTGATGAAGACACGTTTCTCATTTGAAGCTCACATAAAAAGTTAAGCAAGGTGGAATATTGAAGTATATAGCTTGACACTTAGAAAAAATTTCAACCTGTTGAAATTTCCAAACTTCCACCTCAAAATTCTCCATGTTCCAAGCTCTAAATGAAAAAGTGTTGAACATCCAACTTGTTCCCCTTGATCCAAGCTTTCCAAAGAACCCAAGTTCATACATTTTGGATGAGGTTGGCTAGGTCTGCATATGGCTTTAACAGAGTTGTATCTTTGGCAAGAATGAAGCTTCAAAACATCAATTCACTTTGCCTTGCCAATCAAGCTTCCATTCAGACTTCATTTGGATTGATTTTGGAGCTTTTTTATTTGCATCATGGGCCTGCACATGCCCATGCGCTCGTGCCATCAACATTGCTAAATTTGGACAAAATTTGAAGTGTGCAAATATCATTAATTCATGCTATAAATACATGCTCTCTGTGTTCATTTGAAGCACACCTTACGCGCCAGCTTTGCCCCCCATTGAAACCCTCTCATTCCAAAGGAAAACCTGATAAATTTCAACTTGAAGCTTGAGTTTGAATCTCAACTATTGGAGATTCAAGAAATCTAGGATCCAAAGCCTTGCAACCTCTCGAATCAGTTCCTGCTAGCTTCTCAAGGGTGATCAGATTGTGGTTGGAGCAAGCAATATCAAGAACTGCATAGCATTGAAGGTAATTTTCAGAAAACTTCATCTCTTCAATTCTCTCTTAATTCTAATCAATTCTCTTGGATCTTTGGTTGTGTGAAGTCCTACCAATGTAGGCAAGGAGATTGAGTTGCTTATAGGTCAAATCGAAGCAACTCAGTTGACACACCTCAAAATTCAACTCTTCATATCTTTCTATATATGTGGAGTTAGTTAAAATTGAGGTTAGATTCGTTCTCTACGCCATTTTTTCTTTCAGATCATGTCCTCTTTTTTCATTTTCTTGATGGTGATGAGTGAACTAGTCCGGTCAGGGTCATCGGAGAAGATGATCGGCCTTTGGACGCTAGCTGGATGTGTCAAGAGCCATTAATCTGGTTCAAATTGTTTTACTCCTGTGCGTTGCCTTTTAAATACAAAACTTATGCCGCGTTGACTGCAGTGCATCATGGAACGCGCACTGGTGGCCACTTGATCTGCCACCTCAATTAATGAGGGAGATCAAGTGGTCCACATTTTTCTGATTATTTGAATTTCATTTTAATTGCTTTATTTTCATTAATTCATATTAATTTTAATATTGATCCAAAAAATATGAGAGTTTCACTAAAAATTTTCAAATAATTTCCTCTTTCATATTCTGAATTAAGATTATTTTTTGGATCATTATTAATATTTTTCATGATTTAATTGATTTTTCATTTTTTTAATTGTTTAAAAATACATTTAAGTCTTTAAAAATTCTGAATTTGTCAATTTGACCTTGTTTGACCTATGATAAATCTCATGGCCATTTATTTGGTGTTTTGATGAGGTTTTGGGAATTTGACAAACCATATTGAATTTAAATGCCTTATTTTAGTATTTTTAATTTGAATAATTGCCAATTAATTTTGTTGACCAATTGTGATGACTCGTTTGGGTTTGACTCTTGTTGTTGGGCCTTGATCAAGGTTGATTTGAATTTGTCAAGTTAATATCATTGGATTTAGGGGATTGATGGAATGTACATTCCATCTCACAAAATGAATGGATGATATTAATTTGGTAAAAGTCCTCCGTTGATCAATTTGAGGTTTGATCCATTCATCTCCCTCTTCATCTCATTCCCCTTCTTTATGCATTCATCTCATTTGGCCTATGATATCTCAAAGTCCTAAAGCTAGTTGATTGAAAAATTAACATGAGTATGGATGAGATTAGGCCACCTCTTTTGCATATTCTTTTTGTGTGTTGTATGTTTCATGAGCATAGTCCATTATATTATGTCTGTAACATGCATTAACACCAAAATTCTATTGCCCGACCTCAAATAGTTGTGACTTCTACATAAGTCCAATTACGATTGCGTAACATCGCGCTAAATTTGTGACACAAAAAGGCATAGCATTCTAGTTAGTGAGATTGTAAGTCTCCCCTCTTTCATGGTATTGTATGGAAAGTTGGCCTTTTTCCCTTCCTTTGGAAGATGTCTTGGCTCAAGGATCCATGCTTGTGATAAGTGGGTTGAGTGTTCTCCAAAGAATGTCTAAAAAATGACAAGCAAAAGCAAAACAATACTAACTTCTAACTCATTAACAACTAACTTCTAATTTCAAGCCATTTGCTTTAATGTCATTTAATTGTAGCCTTTATTTATTTGCCATTGTTCATATCATTCTAATTGTTTATGTTAATGCAATTTTCACTTTGTCCACTTGGACCATATTGTGTGATATATCTTGTTTGTATATACTTTGCTTGTTTGTGTGGTCTTTGACCATTAATGTACATAATAACAACAAAAACCCTAAAAGACTTTTGTGAGGATTGTTGGCTTGATCTTGGACAAATGGACTTAGAAGTTAGGCAACATTCCTATGCTAAAGGACTTAGCCAATGCCAAATTATTGAGAAACCAAGTACTTGCAATTTGAAACTTCATCTGAGACATCATTCAAGATCCTTCTGAGTTCATCTGCAATATGATCATTGTGAATCTGTTATTCTTAACCTGTGACTTGTGGAATTCATCTGTCACATGGGCTATTTTGAAGAAGATCATAGAGTGGCTAAATCTTGGATGTGGCTATCTTTATTTGATACCTTTTCTCTTTAAGATAATATAATTGTGCATTTGTGTGTTGCTTGATTCTAAATATCCAAGGGAATTCTGGGTTTCTATTGACATTCTTATCTATTGGATTGCTACCCATTTAGTCAGGTCTTTTCAACTCTCAACTTTTAATTTTGTGCATATGATTAGTCTCTTCATCTTCTCCCTATTTCTTTAATTTCAAAATATCTCCCACCCTATTCAAAATCTTCTTTGATTGAGCTTATTTTGTTCTAAACTTGGACCATTTTGCAAAAGGATAGAAACTTTGGCCTTATGCCATTGCATTTTCAAACTTCTTTTCTTAAATCAAACTTGTAAATAAACTTAACTATACTTGACTTAAACTTTCAAAAAGCCAAAAATAACTAACTCATTCAAACCACATTTAGGCCTATGTGTCTTCCGAACTTAATTTTTGTTAAAAGCAATGCATCCACTTTGAAATTTGTATCACGAACTACGAGGTTTTGATCCCTCATTTTTATGTTGGTACGTAGGAACAAGTCCGAAGGGCTTTCAAACACAAAAATATAATTAATGAATTCTTTTTCTCATCCCCCCATTCAAATTGTTTGTAAGCATCATTTTGTACCAAATACATATGCACACAAAAGGGCTCCCTAGGAGTACCTAGGACACTTTGGGTGCTAACACCTTCCCTCTGTGTAACCAACCCCCTTACCTGTAATCTCTGACATTTTATTAGTTTTGATTTGAAAACTTCTTACTTTTGGGTTTTATTCATACATTTTTTCCTTTTCCCTTGGAAACAATAAAAGCGCGGTGGTGACTCTTGTTATTTAATATCTAACTTATCCATAGCTTGATGATCATGAATTTACCGCTACAATGTTCATGTTGAAAATTTGGAGGTTGTATATGTTTGGCTCTAGATTTGAAATGTTCAGTGACCACAAGAGTTTGAATTATCTCTTTAATTAGAAGAAGTTGAATATGAGACAGAGGAGATGGATCAAATTTCTGAAAGATTATGATTTTGGTTTAAGTTACCATCTAGGTAAAGCCAATGTCGTAGTTGATGCTTTAAACAAAAATTCGTTGCATATGCTGAGGCTTATGGTTCAAGAATTTGAGTTAATCGAGCAATTCAAAGATTTGAGTTTTGTGTGTGAAAAGACTCATAATAGTGTGTTGTTGGGCATGTTTAAGCTGACTAGTGCTATCCTTGAAGGAATTAGAGAAGGTCAGAAAGTTGATTTGGGATTGCTTGATCAGCCAGTGTTAATCAATCAAGGTAGATGAGGTGATTTTAAGATAGACAAGAATGGTGTGATGAGGTTCAGGGACACAGTATGCGTACCTGATGTGCCACAACTTAAGAAGTGTATTCTGGAGGAAGGTCATAGGATTTGTATGAGTATTCATCTTGGTGTTACTAAAATGTATCAAGACTTGAAGTAAATGTTTTCGTGGCCATAAATGAAGAAGGCAGTAGCTGAATTTGTTTATGCGTGTTTGACTTCCCAAAAGTCAAAGATCGAACATCAGAAGTCATCGGGTCTTATGTAACCCTTGAGTATTCCTAAGTGAAAATGGTACATCATTGTAAGACCCCAATTTTGTCCCTAAGATCCCTCATGGCATTATATCATATCATTGCATTGCCTCAAGGATCATTGTGCACCTTGCTTCCTTCCCGGTGGGTGGTTTATCCTTTTGAGAGTGGTTATTGATGACCAAGCATTCATTGCATTTGTATATCATTGCTTTTCCTTTTATCACTAACCAAAAAGTACAAAAATATGTCATTTAACCTTTGTCTTGCAGATGAAGCAATCAACAGGTTAAGGTAGCCAAAGGCAGTCATTGAGCGATAGGTGGTGGCCATTCTTGAGAATTTGGACCCCACAATCATTCACAAGAGTTCATATGAGCTATGATGTTATTTTGAAGCAAAATCCCAAGTGGTAGAGGCTTGAATTCCATCAGAACGTTTCATAGTCAATTGAAGGCCTAGAAAGTCAACTGCCAAGTCAACTATGGATTTGGAGGTGGGAAGTGATTAGAAAGACTTCATTCATGTTCAAACAAGTCTCATTTGACATTTCAAACATTCACATTGAAGAATTTAAAGTCAGGTCAAAACTTTCCAAAAATAGAAAGTGACCTATAATTTGAATTTGCCAAAAATGGAATGGTTTTAACCCAACTTCAACTTCAAATTATATCATCAAGAAAGCTTCAAATGAACTTTTGTTGAACATGAAAGTTGTAGATCTTTCTCTCCCATTTCCAAAATGTCCAAGATCATGGATTTCTCATGTGTGGTTGAATAGATATGACCAAATCATGGCAAGGTGTACTTGAAGATTCAAATGGGCATAACTTTCCAACCAAAGCTCCAATTCAAGTGGTTCTTTTTGCTAAATTCTCCTCATGACCTCTAGTTTCCAAACCATGCATTGCATTGCACAAATTATCATCACATGAACACTTGCTAATTCATTGGATTTTTGGAGGGAAAACATGAAATTCAAATTTGGTGCATTGTTTAGACATTTGACCATTACCATTGGCTCCAAAATGGATTTTTAAGTGAAAATAAATCAGATTTCATGCACTGTTCATGCATGCACTTCATGCATAAGGTGAAAAAGGCAATTTTCACTTACACCTCATTTTTGCTAAACTCACTTACCAATTGGCTTAAACATGATTAAAGAGTGATTAGCATGACCTATATAAACCAAAACCCTAACTGTTTTTTCAGATTAACAACTCATTTTTCAGATCTAGATCTAAAATCATCAAGTTTTCTCTCAAAATTTTCTTGCAAATTCTTCACATCCAAGCCAATTCTGTTGCTTGATTCTTGCTCCTGAGGTGTTATTGAGGAGATTTACACGTGGAACTGAAGCAAGCAGTGCAAGATTGAAGCATACACAAGCTTGAAGCAACAATGGTGATTCCAAATTTTGGTGGATTCGTGCATAATTAAACTCCAATTCTTCCTCCAATCATCCATACAAGTGTCATAGAGAAGTTGTTGATCATCTAAAGCCTTGAATCCATCCAATTCCAGATCTGCTCTTCAAGAGGTTGCAAATCAACTCTCTTGTTTTTTATTTTTCTTGCCATGATGTTATAGATCTTGTTATGCTGATGATTTTGAGCTTTGAATCATGAAAATCTATGTTGTTTCCGTGCATTTTTGATTGTTTCTTGATGAAATGTTTGTGGATTATTGATGTATGATGAAAGACCTACACAATGCTATGCTCAGTTTTGATTTCTGGACACTTTGAATTTTTCTGGAAATTTCCGGATGAAGATCTTCATGATCTTCATCGTGTTCATACATTCTCCAGTTTTCCTGCGAATTTAGCTAGGAAACGCATAGGTTTTCCTGTGGATTTAGCTACGAGTTCATGTGGTTTCCTGCGGATTTTTTTAATGCCATGCATGCGCGCGCTAGGGTTTGAGTACGAAACACAGTCGTTTAGGTTGAGCGTTACTTTTGAATTGGCACTTGGTTCGATTCCTAGCGGATGAAATATTTCAAATGCTTTCACATATTTTCCACTTTCCCTCCTTATTTCATATGCTTGCTTCACATGTTTTTTTTATTTTTTTCTCCAACTTCATAAAATCATAAAAAATAGAAAAATGCATCAATTTGATCGTAATTTTTTCTTACTTGCTCCTTGCTCTGTCTATTATTTTTTGATCATTAATTCCAAAACTGTGCTTGGCTGGATTTCATTTTGTGCTAAGGTATGTGAGCATGTATCCATTTTGTACCTTGCCTTGCTTATTCATTTGTGAAATGCTGGTTTTTGATCCAATGAATCTGAAAATTTGCATGATGGAACTAGACATAATGCTTGACATTTTGGTGTTGATTTGGTATTTTTACCATTTATCATTTCTGTTTTATGATCATGTTAAGTTGGTGGGACAATTTGTGTCACACCTTTTGATGTTCAACTTATATGATGTGTTTGCCATGCCAAATGATCTCCAATTATCCTGATTTTTTGTGTGATATGTAATATGAATGTTGTGATTGCTCATGAATTTTGTTGGAATTATTGGAATAATTTCTGATTTAATTGAGATTTTTCATTCTGGTTGATCACATTTGAGCTTTAAAATTGCCTTGAACTTCAATTGGTCATGAAATGCTTTTGGTTAATGATATTGATGTGAGACCTTTTGGAATGTTTCAAGATATGTTTGAAGTTGATTCATGTTAATTTTCAGCTCCTGTTTCAAATTGTTTCTCCATCTTTGACCCTAGGCTTTGACCTAGTGGTTTGTGGCTTATGTTTGAGCTTTGATTTTAGGTTGAGCATCCAAGTTCCATGGTTAATGATGCTTCATCACTTGAGCATATTGTTTGCCTTTAATTACTAACCTTTGTGTGTTTTGTAGGTTGATGTTAACTCATTTGAGTTTGACTTTTGGCTTACACATTTTGTACATTGGAATTGTTGGTTGCTTATTGATTGTTGTTTGATTGTCTGAGTATTATACTGATTTGTTTGATGTTTCCACAGGTACATAAGTTGCTTTAAGTTCATTTGAACTTTTCTTTGCTTGGTTGCTTAACCACTTAGGTATAATTTCTAATCTTCATGTAGTCTGGAAGACCTACTGTTATTGGTAGGCACCTGTCTGAAGTCCTCCTTAAGAGGCAATTCTTGTGATTGTTTACTCTTTGTGCCAAGCAGGAAAAGCCCTCTTATGAGGCAATTGGTAGATAAAAGAGATGTGTAATCCATCTCCTACTACTCAGTGTGTCATTCACTTTGCTCACACAATATGTTGATGCATTGTGAATAATAACCCAAGATCTTATAGAGTCTATTTGTGGAGAAGAGTTCCAACTTTCTGAACTCCCACCCCTTCCATTGTTTAAAGCTCTCCCTGACCAGGGATAAGAGCTATGAGGCACACCCCTCATCTCTATTTCATCTGCTTCACCCTAACTCTCAATGTTAGGGTTAAGAGCACAAATTACCCCATTCCAGTTGGCTGTAAAGCCTAACCTTGTTTGAGCTTAATTGATTGTATATAGTGTGTGCTAATTGACTTGTTTGTTGCTTACTTGATTCATTTGTGCATATTTGCTTGAGTGTGCCTTTGTGCATTTATCATCATCATTTGTATATCATTTCATAAACTTTGCTTTGTAGCATTTTGCTTTGTCCATGGAGGAGACAAGCATAAGTCCATTAATTGGCATTTGTTTCCCATGATATGGTAGGAGACTAGTATAAGTCCATTGATTGGCATCTGGTATCCATGTTTGTTTTTGTTTTGGGAGATTGGTATAAGTCCATTGATTGGCATCCGGTATCCATTTTGTTTTGTGAGACTAGTATAAGTCCATTGATTGGCATCTGGTATCATTGTTTCTTTGTTTTAGGAGATTGGAATAAGTCCGTTGATTGGCATCCGGTATCCATTGGTTTTGTCATCTGCTTATTTGCATTGTTGCCTATTCCAAAGGAATCACTTGAATTATCTACATATGATTTCAAGAGGTGAACATCTAAGAAGTTTTACTTCCTCACCCTCCCACCTTTTGTTTCTTTAAATCTCCATGTGCATGCTAATCCAAAACCTGAAAACTATTGTGCAAACATCTTCATTTCTTTTCAAATTAGAAACCTAGGCTTTAGGCCTTTGATTTTTCAAACTTCATTTTCATGATACTTCTTTTGAATTTACTCCTAATCATACTTTGACCATCTTTCGTGAATAATCCTAATTGGTTAATCTCACTCATTCAATTGTTTTGTGGCTTTGTCCATTCTTGATAAGTTTTCATACATTAGCCATAGGTTTGATTTATCCTAGTTGGTTGATGTTAATCTCACCTTTTGTCCTTAGTGGTTGAATTGTAAGACTTCCTTGCTTATTATAGGGTTAACCCCTCACTAGCAAGTTGAAGCTTTTCTCACATAGTGGACTTGTTGTTTGTATAAGGTTGAGTTTTCTCCCGTGGATAACGAAAGACCTTAGGGCTTTTGTTTAAAATAAATCCACTCATATTTTGGAAATCTTTTAGCCGAACTACGGCGTTTTGATCCTTACCTTCCATGGAAAGGTACGTAGGCAACGGGTTCATCCGTTCAAACACAAAAATAATAACTTGTATATTCTTTTCTCATCCTTTCAATCCATGTTTGCACAATAAATATTTCATAAACAAATAACATGTCATGCAACAAGTTGTGAAAAAGGCTCCCTAGGAGTACCTAGGACGTTTTGGGTGCCTAACACCTTCCCATTGCGTAATTAACCCCTTACCCAGATCTCTGATCTTTTCTTTAGTTTTCTATGTGTAAAACTTCTTAGGCTTTTGTTCGCTTTTTAGCCATTCCTTTGGATAAATAAAAGTGCGGTGGCGACTCGATTCTTTGTATTCTTTGCTTTTGATTTAATCAATAAATCATAAAGTGATGAATACACCGCTACAGAAAATTGGTGACTCTGCTGGGGAAATCTCCTTGGTGGTTTTGCCTACTTTTCACCCTTGTTGTATGATATTGTTTATTTGTTATATGACATATTTTTGTACAATTTGGGATTACTGTATTGATTGTAATGATTGAATTGCTTGATATACAATTGCTTGTTTGCTTGGTGGTCTCTGTGAGATGAGTTCTATACCCGAACTCGAGTGCACTCTAGGATAGGAGAATGGCATAGTCTTGTCGACTTGTGTGGAGTATTCTTTAACAAGTTGACTTGCGAGTCCATTCACTTGGTGGAGGTCATGTTGGATTAATAATGTCATACAAGTTATTTGTGGTTAGGCATTATTCTTTCAATCATGTGCCTTAGAAGCCAAGGACCTTAGTTTACCAAGCCCATCTTGGCCTATTTTTAGGACGTAGTGCGAAAGTCGTTCAGATGTAAGATCTGATGCGATTGTTACGCGGTACTACACTCATAAGAGTCTCTCTTGAGAATATTTTTAGAATACGAGTATTCGTTCCTCCGATAATATTCGAAAGATGGGATGATGACTATGGGAACCTTTTGTAGAACATGTTCGGCAGGTTTAAACCCTAGTACACTCCCGTTGGGTGGTTCTTAACTGAGACTCCATGCTCGTGACTCTCAACAAACCCGTGATTCATGGTTGAGTCGTTCAGACATCCTTAATATCAATGGAACTTGGGTGTCGATAAGGTGAAAACCATGATCCACCAAAATGGATGATTGATATTAAGGATGATTGAGCCGGTTCATGTATCGTTAATATCAATGGAACTTGGGTGTTGATAAGGTGAGAACCATAATCCACCAAAATGGATGATTGATATTAAGGATACTATGAGCTTTCCCATGACCTTTGCCTGGTGTGATTTGCTTGATCCTTGAGTGTGATTGTTGCATTCATACATTCTGCATTCATGTCATCAAAACACCATTCTCATCAACTCTGAATTCACCACCTTGACCTTGATTCACTAGAGTCAACTTATCAACCAAAAGCACATCGGATTTCTGACCCTCTCTAATCTCATCCAGAATACTACTCGTTAACTTCAACATTCCCAATTTAACACTATTGTGAGTACTCTCACACACCAAACTCAAGTCTCTAAACTGCTCAACTAAATCCAATTCCTTAACCATTGACATAGACATATGCAATGATTTCCTACTCAATGCATCAGCTGTAACACCCCAATAAAAATAAGATAATTATTTGATTTAAATTAATATTATATTTATTAATTTAATTAAATAATTGGAAATTATTGGATTATTATTATTATTATTTTGGAATAATAATTATTGGAAAATATATAAGTGTGAAATAAGGAAAAAGAATCCCATTTGGTAAAAAGAGTTTTTACGTGAAACAGAGAAGCGGCTGAAAAGTGGAAAGTGGAGAAAGGGCAAAGAGGAAAAGCAAGGGCAAAGGTTGGAGAAGAGAAAAACTTGGAGCTCAAAGATTTGCCGGATTAATCAGGTAAGGGGGGTTTATCGTCGTTTAATGGGTATTATGGGTTAGCATGTAATGGGTAGTGATAAACCGTTGAATTGACCCTAATTGGGATTTGGAATGCTGAGAAATTGTGATGAATAAGTTGTGTGAAAACTGTAATTGAATCGATAATGATGTGTGTCGTAAATTGCTGGACGTGTAGCTTTTTACGGAATTGGAATCGGAGGTCCGGAAGTCCTCCAACGGCGGAAAATGCGGAGAATTCTGCATTCTGCTTTGTGTTAGCGCAGGAACAGCTTTCTGTCTTGCGTTAACCGGTTAACCCAGGGTGTTAACCGGTTAACACTGTTATAAATTGTGAAAAACTTCTGTTTTGTCTGCGTTAACCGGTTAACCCAGGGCGTTAACCGGTTAACACTGTTGCGTTTTGCCAGAAAGTGTGTTTGTGATGCGTTAACCGGTTAACCCAGGGCGTTAACCGGTTAACACTGTTGAAAAGTGGAAAAATGGATATTTTAAATGTTATGTGTATATGTGATGATTGGCCTATATCGGTGTGTGATATAGTAGGGATTATTCCCGCTGTTTTGAGCAGTATAAGTATTAGTAGAGTGTGCTAATACTGTGATTAATTAATTGACACGATATGATGTTTGATGAATGTGTGGATGATGTATGATGGTATGCATAATGCTATGAGTGTATATGTTACGCATGTGTTGTGAATGGACTATTTTATGGCTTAGAGTGTGAGCATATGTCCATTGTGGATTATTATTGATGATGTTGCATTGCTAGGTGAATTAGCATGCATATTGTGGCCTTTATGGTGGTAGCTAATTCCCATGGTGAGGAATTAGTGATGTTAGTCATTTTGGACTGTTGTTGATGTTTGCATGCTAGGTGAATTAGCGTTCATAGCATGGCCCTTGGGGTGGTAGCTAATTCCCATGGTGAGGAATTAGTGATGTGAGTCACTAGGTCTCAAATGAGTGGGACTAGTGAGCTTGGTAGCCGTACCTGGATTTGGTCGGTGAAGTTGAACTATATGTTCACGAATAGTCGGTACCGCATGCATGGAGTTTCATTGCATAATATATGTATGGCGTATAATATGAATGGATGTATTCCAATATTATACGTGTGTTTTGTGTTGGTGTTGAGTATGAATTGAGATTATAAGTGTGCTTTATGTGGGTGTTGAGTATGATGTTGGAGTTGATGTGCCGTTACTGAATGTGTGTATGATTAGGGTGATGAAGTGTGTTTAATTACTTAACATTGCATGATATTTTATAATGCTTATTATATCGATTGAGGAACTCACCCTTACAACTATTTTTCAGGTAACGAGCAGTGATTGAGTAGGAGCTAGTGCTTGGAGTCTAGTGTAGTTCCTTAGTGGGTCATGCTCTGGTAGATGTAACATCGGGATGGGATGTTTTAAATGTTTTATTGTTGGTTGCGAACCAGTTACATGTAATATGCTACATGTTTTGAATGATCGATTTGATCTATATCCGCTGCGTATTATGCAACTGTTTTATTTGATAAATAAATGAGCATGACAAGCTACTTTGATGAATAGTGTGAAATATTGTGTGACACCCTTAATTGCATATTTACTCTGATTGATATATATTGCTATTTTAATTAAATATTTGGGGTATTTTAGAAGGGTGTTACATTAGTGGTATCAGAGCATAGTCGGTCGAGTCGAGTCGTAATTATTCTGTTTCCCCTATACGGGATAGGTGTTGTGTAACCCTATCAGTACTTATTTTTTTAGCTTGTTGGGTTTTCAGAATAGAGATGGCTGGAAGAGGTAGAGACGATGCTGCGATTGCTGAGGCTCTGGGTATGCTAGCTGGAGTACTTGGAGGGAATCCGAATGTTGTGGGAATGGGAGCTGCTCGTCAACTGAGTGAGTTCCAGAAGAACAATCCTCCAATGTTCAAGGGAGCATACGATCCAGATGGCGCTCAGAAGTGGTTGAAGGAGATCGAGAGAATCTTCCGAGTGACTGAGTGTGCCGATAACCAGAAGGTCAGGTTCGGTACGCATATGCTGTCAGAGGAAGCAGATGATTGGTGGGTTGCTACCCGCACTGAGTTGGAATCTGCTGGGAATGCTGAGATCACTTGGGCTGTGTTCAGAGAGAGATTCCTGAGGAAGTACTTTCCAGAAGATGTCAGAGGAAAGAAAGAGATAGAGTTCTTAGAATTGAAGCAGGGTAACAAGTTTGTTAGTGAGTATGCTGCTAAGTTCACAGAGCTGTCGAAGTATTACACTCCCTATGATGAGGCTACTGGGGAATTTTCGAAATGTGTGAAGTTTGAGAACGGGTTGCGTCCTGAGATCAAGCAGGCTATTGGGTATCAGCGGATTAGAGTGTTTTCTGATCTGGTTGACTGTTGCAGGATTTTTGAACAGGATACCAAGGCCAGAGCGGAGAGTTATCAGCAGAGGGTTGATAGGAAAGGCAAGAATCAGAATGATCGTGGGAAACCATATGCAGCTGGCAAGGGTTTCCAGAGGCAGAGTGGGATGAAGATGCCTAGTGGAGGGGACTCCACTGCCCCTGCTAAGTGTTACAGATGTGGTCAGGCTGGACATCGTTTCCATGAGTGTGCTAGTGTTGAGAAGAAGTGTTTCAAGTGTGGCAAAGGTGGTCATTTGGCTGCAGAGTGCCGGTTGAAGACTGTGACTTGTTTCAACTGTGGAGAGGTTGGTCATATCAGTCCACAGTGTCCTAAGCCGAAGAAAGAGAATCAGTCGGGAGGAAAGGTCTTTGCTTTATCGGGTTCTGAGACTTCTGCAGATGATCGTTTGATCCGAGGTACGTGTTATATTAATGGCTTTCCTCTTGTAGCTATTATTGACACAGGTGCAACTCATTCCTTTATATCTTTGGATTGTGCTGTGAAACTTAAGTTAGAGATATCTGAGATGCTTGGAAGTATGGTGATTGATACTCCTGCGAAGGGTTCAGTGACTACTACTTCAGTTTGTTTAAATTGTCCTTTGAGTATTTTTGGTAGAGACTTTGGGATGGACCTAGTGTGTCTTCCACTAGTGCAGATTGATGTTATTCTGGGTATGAACTGGTTGGTGTTTAACCGAGTTTATATCAACTGTTTTGATAAGACTGTGATATTTCCTGAGATTGAGGAAGGAGAGAGTTTGGTTCTATCAGCAAGGCAGGTGAATGAGGCAGTAGCAGATGGGGCAGAGTTGTTTATGCTGTTGGCGACTTTGGAGGCTAAAGATAAACTGGCGATTTGCGATCTAGCAGTGGTGTGTGATTTTCCTGATGTGTTTCCAGAAGAAGTGAATGAATTACCGCCAGAGCGTGAAGTTGAGTTCTCGATTGATTTGGTACCTGGTACTAGACCGATATCGATGGCTCCGTACAGTATGTCTGCTGTTGAGTTAACTGAATTGAAGAATCAGTTGGAAGACCTGTTGGATAAGAAATTTATTCGTCCGAGTGTGTCACCGTGGGGTGCACCAGTGTTGTTGGTTAAGAAGAAAGAAGGTACTATGAGGTTGTGTGTGGACTACAGGCAACTGAATAAAGTGACGATCAAGAATCAGTATCCTTTGCCGAGGATTGATGATTTGATGGATCAGTTAGTTGGTGCGAGTGTGTTCAGCAAAATAGATTTGAGATCGGGTTATCATCAGATACGTGTGAAGACTGAGGATATTCAGAAGACTGCTTTCAGAACAAGGTATGGACATTATGAGTATTCTGTAATGCCTTTTGGTGTGACTAATGCGCCTGGAGTGTTTATGGAGTATATGAATAGGATTTTCCATCCGTACCTAGATCAGTTTGTTGTGGTGTTTATTGACGATATTTTGGTGTATTCGAAATCTGAAGAAGAACATGCTGAGCATTTGAGAGTGGTTTTAGGAGTTCTACGAAGAAAGAAGTTATTTGCTAAACTGTCGAAATGTGAATTTTGGTTAGAAGAGGTTAGTTTTCTTGGTCATGTGATTTCAAGAGGTGGTGTTGCTGTTGATCCTTCTAAGATAGAAGCGGTATCTAAGTGGGAAGCTCCGAAGTCTGTTGCTGAGATTCGAAGTTTCCTTGGTTTGGCTGGTTATTATAGGAAGTTTATTGAGGGATTTTCTAAGTTGGCGTTACCGTTGACGATGTTGACTAGAAAGGGGCAAGCGTTTGTTTGGGACTCAAAGTGTGAAGAAGGTTTCCAAGAGTTAAAGAGAAGGCTAACTACTGCTCCTATTCTGATATTACCGAGTCCGTCGGAACCATTTGAGGTCTACTGTGATGCTTCATTGTTGGGCTTGGGTGGTGTGTTGATGCAGAATAAGCAGGTTATAGCTTATGCTTCGAGACAACTGAGGGTTCATGAGAGGAACTATCCGACACACGACTTAGAGTTGGCAGTTGTGGTATTTGTTCTGAAGTTATGGAGGCATTACTTGTACGGGTCAAGATTTGAGGTTTTCAGTGACCATAAGAGTTTAAAGTATTTGTTTGACCAGAAAGAGCTGAATATGAGATAGAGGAGATGGTTAGAGTTTCTGAAGGATTATGACTTTGGTTTGAATTACCATCCGGGTAAAGCAAACGTAGTGGCTGATGCATTGAGTCGGAAATCATTGCATATGTCTATGTTAATGGTTAGGGAATTGGATTTAATTGAGCAGTTTAGAGACTTGAGTTTGGTGTGTGAGAGTACTCACAATAGTGTTAAATTGGGAATGTTGAAATTAACGAGTGGTATTCTGGATGAGATTAGAGAGGGTCAGAAATCCGATGTGCTTTTGGTTGATAAGTTGACTCTAGTGAATCAAGGTCAAGGTGGTGAATTCAGAGTTGATGAGAATGGTGTTTTGAAATTTGGTAATCGGGTGTGTATTCCGGATGTGACCGAACTTAAGAAGAGTATTCTTGAGGAAGGACATCGTAGTGGCCTGAGTATTCATCCTGGGGCTACGAAGATGTATCATGATTTGAAAAAGTTATTTTGGTGGCCGGGAATGAAAAGAGAAATTGCGAGTTTTGTTTATTCTTGTTTGACTTGTCAGAAGTCAAAGATTGAGCATCAGAAGCCGTCTGGACTAATGCAACCGTTGGCTATTCCAGAGTGGAAGTGGGATAGTATCAGTATGGATTTTGTTTCTGGTTTATCGAGGACAAGTAAGAATTTTGAAGCTATTTGGGTGATTGTGGACAGATTGGCGAAATCGGCTCATTTCATTCCGATCAGAATGGATTATCCGTTAGAGAGATTAGCCGAGTTGTATATTGAGAAGATTGTAAGTTTGCATGGTATTCCGTCGAGTATTGTTTCGGACAGAGACCCGAGATTTACATCGAAGTTCTGGGAAGGTTTGCAGAAGGCTTTGGGAACTAAGCTGAGATTGAGTTCTGCATATCATCCGCAGACTGATGGTCAGACTGAGAGGACGATTCAGTCATTAGAGGATCTTTTGAGAGCTTGTGTTTTGGAAAAGGGAGGTGCTTGGGATTGTTATTTGCCTTTGATTGAGTTTACCTACAACAATAGTTTTCATTCGAGCATTGGTATGGCACCGTTTGCAGCTTTGTATGGTAGAAGATGTCGGACGCCTCTATGTTGGTATGAGTCCGGTGAGAGTGCTGTGGTTGGACCGGAGATTGTTCAACAAACTACGGAAAAGATTAAGATGATTCAGGAGAAGATGAGAATTGCTCAGAGTCGTCAGAAGAGTTATCACGATAAAAGGAGGAAGTCACTTGAGTTTCAAGAGGGAGATCATGTGTTTCTTCGTGTTATTCCGATAACTGGGGTTGGTCGAGCTTTGAAGTCGAAGAAGTTGACACCTCGATTTATTGGTCCTTATCAGATTTTGGAGAGGATAGGGGAAGTAGCTTATCGTATCGCTTTACCGCCGTCACTTGCGAATTTGCATGAGGTTTTTCATGTGTCTCAGTTGAGGAGGTACATTCATGATCCGTCGCATGTAGTCCAAGTAGATGATGTACAGGTGAGAGATAACCTGACTGTTGAAACATCACCTATGAGGATCGAGGATCGAGAGTTGAAGCAGTTGCGGGGTAAAGAGATTGCCTTGGTGAAGGTAGCTTGGGGAGGACCAGCAGGTGGCAATGTGACTTGGGAACTGGAGAGTCAGATGAAGGAATCTTATCCTGAATTATTCGCTTGAGGTATGTTTTCGAGGACGAAAACTCTTTTAGTGGGGGAGAGTTGTAACACCCCAATAAAAATAAGATAATTATTTGATTTAAATTAATATTATATTTATTAATTTAATTAAATAATTGGAATTTATTGGATTATTATTATTATTATTTTGGAATAATAATTATTGGAAAATATATAAGTGTGAAATAAGGAAAAAGAATCCCATTTGGTAAAAAGAGTTTTTACGTGAAACAGAGAAGCGGCTGAAAAGTGGAAAGTGGAGAAAGGGCAAAGAGGAAGAGCAAGGGCAAAGGTTGGAGAAGAGAAAAACTTGGAGCTCAAAGATTTGCCGGATTAATCAGGTAAGGGGGGTTTATCGTCGTTTAATGGGTATTATGGGTTAGCATGTAATGGGTAGTGATAAACCGTTGAATTGACCCTAATTGGGATTTGGAATGCTGAGAAATTGTGATGAATAAGTTGTGTGAAAACTGTAATTGAATCGATAATGGTGTGTGTCGTAAATTGATGGACGTGTAGCTTTTTACGGAATTGGAATTGGAGGTCCGGAAGTCCTCCAACGGCGGAAAATGCGGAGAATTCTGCATTCTGCTTTGTGTTAGCGCAGGAACAGCTTTCTGTCTTGCGTTAACCGATTAACCCAGGGTGTTAACCGGTTAACACTGTTATAAATTGTGAAAAACTGTTGTTTTGTCTGCGTTAACCGGTTAACCCAGGGCGTTAACCGGTTAACACTGTTGCGTTTTGCCAGAAAGTGTGTTTGTGCTGCGTTAACCGGTTAACCCAGGGCGTTAACCGGTTAACACTGTTGAAAAGTGGAAAAATGGATATTTTAAATGTTATGTGTATATGTGATGATTGGCCTATATCGGTGTGTGATATAGTAGGGATTATTCCCGCTGTTTTGAGCAGTATAGGTATTAGTAGAGTGTGCTAATACTGTGATTAATTAATTGACACGATATGATGTTTGATGAATGTGTGGATGATGTATGATGGTATGCATAATGCTATGAGTGTATATGTTACGCATGTGTTGTGAATGGACTATTTTATGGCTTAGAGTGTGAGCATATGTCCATTGTGGATTATTATTGATGATGTTGCATTGCTAGGTGAATTAGCATGCATATTGTGGCCTTTATGGTGGTAGCTAATTCCCATGGTGAGGAATTAGTGATGTTAGTCATTTTGGACTGTTGTTGATGTTTGCATGCTAGGTGAATTAGCGTGCATAGCATGGCCCTTGGGGTGGTAGCTAATTCCCATGGTGAGGAATTAGTGATGTGAGTCACTAGGTCTCAAATGAGTGGGACTAGTGAGCTTGGTAGCCGTACCTGGATTTGGTCGGTGAAGTTGAACTATATGTTCACGAATAGTCGGTACCGCATGCATGGAGTTTCATTGCATAATATATGTATGGCGTATAATATGAATGGATGTATTCCAATATTATACGTGTGTTTTGTGTTGGTGTTGAGTATGAATTGAGATTATAAGTGTGCTTTATGTGGGTGTTGAGTATGATGGTGGAGTTGATGTGCCGTTACTAAATGTGTGTATGATTAGGGTGATGAAGTGTGTTTAATTACTTAACATTGCATGATATTTTATAATGCTTATTATATCGATTGAGGAACTCACCCTTACAACTATTTTTCCGGTAACGAGCAGTGATTGAGTAGCAGCTAGTGCTTGGAGTCTAGTGTAGTTCTTTAGTGGGTCATGCTCTGGTAGATGTAACATCGGGATGGGATGTTTTAAATGTTTTATTGTTGGTTGCGAACCAGTTACATGTAATATGCTACATGTTTTGAATGATCGATTTGATCTATATCCGCTGCGTATTGTGCAACTGTTTTATTTGATAAATAAATGAGCATGACAAGCTACTTTGATGAATAGTGTGAAATATTGTGTGACACCCTTAATTGCATATTTACTCTGATTGATATATGTTGCTATTTTAATTAAATATTTGGGGTATTTTAGAAGGGTGTTACATCAGCCACTAAGTTTGCTTTACCCGGATGGTAATTCAAACCAAAGTCATAATCCTTCAGAAACTCTAACCATCTCCTCTGTCTCATATTCAGCTCTTTCTGATCAAACAAATACCTTAAACTTTTATGGTCACTGAAAACCTCAAATCTTGACCCGTACAAGTAATGCCTCCATAACTTCAGAACAAATACCACAGCTGCCAACTCTAAATCGTGTGTCGGATAGTTCCTCTCATGAACCCTCAGTTGTCTCGAAGCATAAGCTATAACCTGCTTGTTCTGCATCAACACACCACCCAAACCCAACAATGAAGCATCACAGTAAACCTCAAATGATTCCGACGAACTCGGTAATATCAGAATAGGAGCAGTAGTTAACCTTCTCTTTAACTCTTGGAAACCTTCTTCACATTTTGTGTCCCAAACAAACGCTTGCCCCTTTCTAGTCAACATCGTCAACGGTAACGCCAACTTAGAAAATCCCTCAATGAATTTCCGATAATAACCTACAAGTCCAAGAAAACTCCTTATCTCAGAAACTGACTTCGGAGCTTCCCACTTAGATACCGCTTCTATCTTAGAAGGATCAACAGCAACACCACCTCTTGAAATCACATGACCAAGAAAACTAACCTCTTCTAACCAAAATTCACACTTAGACAGTTTAGCAAATAACTTCTTTTCTCGTAGAACTCCTAAAACCACTCTCAAA
Source organism: Lathyrus oleraceus (assembly GCF_024323335.1). Lineage (NCBI taxonomy): Eukaryota > Viridiplantae > Streptophyta > Magnoliopsida > Fabales > Fabaceae > Lathyrus > Lathyrus oleraceus. Next base: position 191,093,890 of record NC_066584.1, on the reverse strand, counting down.
TGTTCAGCATGCCCTTCTTCAGATTTCGAATACACCAAAATATCGTCAATAAACACCACAACAAACTTGTCTAGGTACGGATGGAAAATCCTATTCATATACTCCATAAATACTCCAGGCGCATTAGTCACACCAAAAGGCATTACAGAATACTCATAATGTCCATACCTTGTTCTGAAAGCAGTCTTCTGAATATCCTCAGTTTTCACACGTATCTGATGATACCCAGATCTCAAATCTATTTTGCTGAACACACTCGCACCAACCAACTGATCCATCAAATCATCAATCCTCGGCAAAGGATACCGATTCTTGATCGTCACTTTATTCAGTTGCCTATAATCCACACACAACCTCATAGTACCTTCTTTCTTCTTAACCAATAACACTGGTGCACCCCACGGTGACACACTCGGACGAATAAATTTCTTATCCAACAGATCTTCCAACTGACTCTTCAATTCGGTTAACTCAACAGCAGACATACGGTACGGAGCCATCGACATCGGCCTAGTACCCGGTACCAAATCAATCGAGAACTCAACTTCACGCTCTGGCGGCAATTCATTCACTTCTTCAGGAAACACATCAGGAAAATCACACACCACGGCTAGATCGCAAATCACCAGTTTATCTTTAGCCTCCAAAGTCGCTAACAGCATAAACAACTCTGCCCCATCTGCTACTGCCTCATTCACCTGCCTTGCTGATAGAAACAAACTCTTCCCTTCCTCAATCTCAGGAAAGATCACAGTCTTATCAAAACAATTGATATAAACTCGGTTAGACACCAACCAGTTCATACCCAGGATAACATCAATCTGCACTAGTGGAAGACACACAAGGTCCATTCCAAAGTCTCTACCAAAAATACTCAAAGGACAATTTAAACAAACTGAAGTAGTAGTCACTGAACCCTTCGCAGGAGTATCAATCACCATACTTCCATGCATCTCAGATATCTCTAATCTAAGTTTCACAGCACAATCCAAAGATATAAAGGAATGAGTCGCACCTGTGTCAATAATAGCTACAAGAGGAAAGCCATTAATATAACACGTACCTCGGATCAAACGATCATCTGCAAAAGTCTCAGAACCCGATAAAGCAAAGACCTTGCCTCCCGACTGGTTCTCTTTCTTCGGCTTAGGACACTGTGGACTGATATGACCCACCTCTCCACAGTTGAAACAAGTCACAGTCTTCAACCGGCACTCTGCAGCCAAGTGACCACCTTTTCCACACTTGAAACACTTCTTCTCAGTACTGGTACACTCATGGATACGATGTCCAGCCTGACCACATCTGAAACACTTAGCAGGGGCACTGGAGTCTCCCCCACTAGGTCTCCTCATCCCACTCTGTCTCTGGAAACCTTTGCCAACTGCATACGGTTTCCCACGATCATTCTGATTCTTGCCTTTCCTATCAACCCTTAGCTGATAGCTCTCTGCTCTGGCCTTGGTATCCTGTTCAAAAATCCTGCAACAGTCCACCAAGTCAGAAAACACTCTAATCCGCTGGTACCCAATAGCCTGCTTGATCTCGGGACGTAACCCGTTCTCAAACTTCACACACTTTGAAAATTCCCCAGTAGCCTCGTTATAGGGAGTGTAATACTTCGACAGCTCTGTGAACTTAGCAACATACTCAGTAACAGACCGGTTGCCCTGTTTCAATTCCAAGAACTCTATCTCTTTCTTTCCTCTGACATCCTCTGGAAAGTACTTCCTCAGGAATCTCTCTCTGAACACCGCCCAAGTGATCTCAGTATTCCCAGCAGTTTCCAACCTAGTGCGGGTAGCAACCCACCAATCATCTGCTTCCTCTGACAGCATATGCGTACCGAACCTGACCTTCTGGTTATCGGCACACTCAGTCACTCGGAAGATCCTCTCAATCTCCTTCAACCACTTCTGAGCACCATCTGGATCGTATGCTCCCTTGAACATTGGAGGATTGTTCTTCTGGAACTCACTCAGTTGACGAGCAGCTCCCATTCCCACAACATTCGGATTCCCTCCAAGTACTCCAGCTAGCATACCCAGAGCCTCAGCAATCGCAGCATCGTCTCTACCTCTTCCAGCCATTCTATTCTGAAAACCCAACAAGCTAAACAATAAGTACTGATAGGGTTACACAACACCTATCCCGTACAGGGGAACAGAATAATTACGACTCGACTCGACCGACTATGCTCTGATACCACTAATGTAACACTTGACACTTCACACCGTGTTCCAAAATATCTGGTCATACTCATTTGTTTATCAAAATAAACATTTGCATAATTCGCAGTGGATAGAAATTAACAACAACGTGCAAGCCATGTAACACATTACAGGTAAGATCATTCAACAACCAACAATGAAAATAAGGTAAAACATCCCGTCCCGATGTTACATCTACCAGAGCATGACCCACTAAGGAACTACACTAGACTCCAAGGACTAGCTTCTACTCAATCACTGCTCGTTACCTGAAAAATAGTTGTAAGGGTGAGTTCCTCAATCGATATAATAAGCATTATAAAATATCATGTAATGTTAAGTAAATTAACACATTTCATCACCCTAATCATACACATATTCAGCAACGACAATATCAACTCATAATCATCATCATCATCATACTCAAACTCAACACAACCATAAAACACACGTATAATATTGGAATACATCCATTCATATTATACGCCATACATACATACATTATGCAATGAGACTCCATGCATGCGGTACCGACTATTCGTGAACATATAGTTCAACCTCACCGATCAAATCCAGATACGGCTACCAAGCTCACTAGTCCCACTCATTTGAGACTTAGTGACTCACTCACTAATTCCTCACCATGGGAATTAGCTACCACCCCAAGGGCTATGATATGCACGCTAATCACCTAGCATGCAAACACCAACAATCATCCACAATACTAACTCACTAATTCCTCACCATGGGAATTAGCTACCACCATAAAGGCCACAATATGCAAGCTAAATCACTTAGTCATGCAAACATCAACAATCATCCACAATGGACATCTGCTCACACTCTAAGCCATAAACAGTCCATTCATAATTTCATACATGATAGATACATTCACAACATTATGCATATCATCATACATCATCAACATATTCACCACATAATCATATCATGTCATACCACATAATCAATCACAGCATTAGCACACTCTACTAATACCTATACTACTCAAAACAACGGGAAATGATCCCTACTCTATCATACATCAGCTAAATTACATTACTCAGCTGAACAACCAAAAACTGCACAACAACAGCACAGAAAATCATAAATCTGCCCATACGCGTATTGCCTAGTCCTAAACGCGTATGGCCCATTTCTACGCCAATCCCATACGCGTATCACCTGTCTCATACGCGTATACTACACGTACCACTCCCTCATACGCGTACCAACAGAGACCAAACCACGTTCAAAACATCATCTTCCTCATCCATACGCGTATTGCCTAGTGCCATACGCGTACCAGACCATCTCATACGCGTATTGCCTAGTGCCATACGCGTATGACCAGAAACCAGATTTCCAGATCTGCTATGGTTTTCTCTGCTACGAGATCTCCCAATTCCAACCTCTTACAATCCAATTTTACACAGTAATCGTTCATATCATCTAACACGAATTATCCCCTATTCGATTTCACAAATTCTAACATTTTTACATCTAATTCCTACGAATTCCCTTCAATTATAATCCAAATTTCGTTCATCCAAAAGTTCACAATTTCATCATGCATCATTCTAATCAGAGTCAAATCAATGGTTTATCACTACCCACGACATGTTATCCCATAATACCCATTAATCGACGATAAACCCCCCTTACCTGAGTTAATCCGGCAATCCTTTAGCTTCAAGCTCTTCCTCTCTGCAACCCTTGTTCTTTGGCCCTCTTTGCCCTTTTCCACTTTTCTGTCCCTTTTTTCCTTTTCACGTGAAAAATAAACCTTTTTACTAATGGGACCTTTTCTAAATTCCAACTTTTATTCCAATAAAATAATAACCCAATAATAATAATTCCAATAATAATATTCCAATTATTTAATTAAATTAATAAATATATTATTAACTTAAATTAAATAATTATCTTTATTTTATCGGGGTGTTACAGAGGATGCCTTTGAGGCCATATTCGTGCTGTTCATCTATGGATTGGTATTGTTCCCCAACATCGACAAATTTGTGGATGTGAACGCCATTAGGATCTTTTCTGTTCTTAATCCCGTTCCTACTCTGTTTGGTGATGCCTATTTCTCTTTGCACCTGAGGAATGCAAAGGGTGGAGGAGTTATTGTATGCTGTTTGCCTCTGTTGTATAAGTGGTTTATTTCTCACTTACCGCAGACGGTTGCTTTCAAGCAGAACAAGGGATGTCTACGGTGGTCTACGAGACTTATGTCTCTCACTAATGACGATATCTCTTGGTATGATCGCGTGTATGATACAATTCAGATCATCGATTATTATGGTGAATTCCCTAATGTGCCTCTTCTTGGTACATGTGGTGGGATCAGCTACAACCCTATCTTAGCACGTCGTCAGCTTGGGTTCCCCCTAAAGGATAAACCTCATAACATTCTGTTAGAAGGTGTGTTCTTTCAGGAGGGTAAAGATCCCCAAGGTCTGAAAGCCAGGATGGTCCGCGCTTGGCGCAAGATTCACAAGAAGGGCAGAAACGAGTTGGGTCCGAAGAACTGCATAGCTTTGGAGCCGTATACTTCTTGGGTCAGACAGAGAGCTTCTGAGTATCTTATGCCATATGATTATCCGAGACCTACACCTTTGGTTGTGGCTGGGCCTTCAACCCTCCCTAACCCAGGCGTAGAGGAGTTGAGAGAAGAAGACCTTTCACGTGTCTGGATCCGTGAAAGAGAAGAGTTGCTTCAACAGCTTAAGGAGAAGGACGCTCTGATCGAGTTTCTCGAGCATCAGGTGATAGATGATCCGAATGATACCTGGACTTCTCTGCTTCCTCAGTCTTCCAAATTCTGGAAGAGGAAGTATGATCGACTTGCAAAGGAGAAAGCAGATATGGAAGCAGCCTATGAGAGAGAGATCAAGAAGCTTTGTGTATCTCGTCTTCCAGCATCCCGAGCTTCTAGGGATCCATAGGATGTTTATTTTCCTTTTCCCTTGTAATATGATCAACAATGCTGTACTTCTTTGTCTCGAATATATATTTGATGATATATTTTTCCATATGCTATTAAATGTTTAAGATTTCAAAATTTGCAAATAGAACCCTAAAAGTTCCTTGAAAATAAAAATAAAGCATATCCACAAGCATTGCATGCATCATTTTGCATAAGCAGGTGTCGTTCTAGTCTTCTTGTCTGTGGCCTAACTCTGTGCTCTTCATTTATTTTAAAGACAAGCTGACTCATCGGTACTACACCCGAGCCAATTCTGCAAGAGTGATGGATCAGTTAGAACAAGAGAACCGAGAGCTGAAAGAAGAGGTCGCCAGATTGAGCGCTCTGATGGAGCAATTTTTGGCTGCCCAGAATCAACCGTCTCCACCTCCTGCAACTCCTCCCCAGAGGACTGTTATATCAGAGATTGTCTCCTCGACAGTGCCAGCTGCTAGTGCCCATTTTGTGCCGCATGCCATGCCAGCCGGGTTTCCGTGGGGTATGCCTCCAGGTTTTATGCCAGATATTCCTGTTCCTACCTTTGCTTCCATGCCGGCATCTAGCCCGGTCCTTGCAATGCCTCCTCCTGTCGTGCATACCATTCCCAGGGTAGACGACACCATCTATCATTATGAGCCGTCTGAGGGCCCAGATGTTAATGAAAATATGGAAGCTATGAACGACCAATTCCTTGAGCTTCGAAAGGAATTAAAGACCCTCCGAGGGAAAGATTTGTTCGGCAAATCTGCTGCTGAACTGTGCTTGGTTCCCGGTGTGAAGATTCCCGTCAAATTCAAAGTCCCTGACTTTGAGAAGCTTAAGGGGAACACCTGCCCGCTCTGCCACCTGGTCATGTATGCCAGGAAAATGTCTACTCAGACTAATAATGATCAGCTGCTGATTCATTATTTTCAGGATAGTTTGTTCGGTGCAGCTCTTCGTTGGTATATGAGCCTTGATAGTGCAAACATTCGCTCCTTCAACGATCTTGGCGAAGCCTTCGTCAAGCAATATAAATATAATGTTGATATGGCTCCTGACCATGATCAACTCAGAGCCATGTCCCAGAAGGACAAAGAGACATTTAAAGAGTACGCCCAGAGGTGGCGAGAGCTGGCAGCTCAGATTACTCCTCCGCTGGAAGAGAAGGAGATGACTAAGATCTTTCTGAAGACTCTTAGTTCATTTTATTACGAGCGGATGGTTGCGAGTGCTCCCTCTGATTTCACCGAGATGGTGAACATGGGGATGCGATTGGAGGAAGGTGTCTGGGAAGGAGGATTGTCTAAAGATGAAGGCTCTTCTAAACGATATGGGGCGTTTAAGAAGAAAGATGGGGAGGCACATGCTGTGCAATCCCATGCTAAACCTAGAAGACCCTCTGACAAGAGGAAGCCAGTGCGTCATCAGCACCAGGTGGCTAGTGTAGCACCTGCCTTCAGGGACAATTATCAGCATCAGCAACATCAGCATAATCAGCAACAACCTCAGTATCAGCAGCAACATCGTCCACAGCAACAGGCTTACCAGCCTCGTGGCAGCACCAGTAATCAGGCCAATTTGAATTATGATAGGAAGAAGATCACTTTCGATCCTATCCCTATGTCATACGCTGAGCTATATCCCTCTTTAATAGAGCGGAAATTGATTACCCCGAGGGATCCTCCAGCTGTACCTGCTAACCCACAGTGGTGGTACAAGCCCGACCAGCATTGTGTTTATCATTCCGGTGCTCCGGGTCACAATATAGAGAACTTCTATCCATTGAAGACTAAGGTGCAAGACCTTATGAGATGCGGCATTCTGAGCTTTGAGGACTCAGGCCCCAATGTTACGAAGAACCCATTGCCCGAGCATGGGAAGTCGGTTAACATGGTCCAGGGTTGCCCTGGCAAATATAAGGTCAAATATGTGAGCCATATTCGACAGTCATTGGTTGAGTTGCATCGTCTGCTGTGTGATTACAGTCATATGGAGCACGACCATGACAGATACCGTATCTGTTCTGTCAATCGTCTGGGTTGTAGCCAAGTGCGTAGAGAGCTTCTAGAATTGCTAGATGATGGTACCATTGAGATTCTTCAGAACAGAAATGTTGATGAAGATGAACCAGAAGTGAATGTGATTTCTCCGGTGTTCAAGATCCCAGAGCCTGTTGTCATCCGTTATGATGGTAGCAAGCCGAAGGTCTCTCCTTCTCTGGTCATCAAGCCTGCAGGCCCTGTGCCTTATTCTTCAGATAGAGCTATTCCTTTTTGCTACAATCCAGTTGCTGTTGAAGATGGGAAAGAAGTGCAATTGCCTTCATCCTCTGTCGTTAATATTGCTGATGTGAGCGGGTTGACCCGTAGTGGTCGTGTGTTTTCTGCACCCCCGAAGCCTCATGTTGTTTCTGATTTTGCTGAGCATCCGGTTCGGACTGCAGTGAATGTTCCGAATCCGGCACCTGTTGCTAAACCCTCCTCTATAAAAAAGACTCATACTTCTTCTATTGGCCCAAGTGGCATTGTGAATGAAGAGTGTGATGAGATGCTGAGGCTCATCAAGAAGAGTGAGTACAACGTTGTAGACCAGCTTCTACAGACGCCGTCCAAGATCTCCGTGCTATCTTTACTTCTGAATTCAGAACCCCATAGGGAGGCTCTGCAGAAAGTGTTGGACGTAGCTTATGTTGATCATGATGTCACAATTGAACAGTTTGACAGTATAGTTGCAAACATTACTGCTTGCAACACTTTGAGTTTCTATGACGCTGATCTCCCTGAGGAGGGAAGAGACCATAACATGGCTTTACATATTTCTATGAACTGCAAGACCGACGCCATGTCCAACGTGCTGGTGGACACTAGGTCATCTTTGAATGTATTGCCAAAGACCACTCTTTCGAGATTGTCATATCAAGGGCCTCCCATGAGGCAGAGTGGTGTTGTTGTGAAAGCTTTTGATGGGTCGCGTAAGACCGTGATTGGGGAAGTTGATCTCCCAATCAAAATTGGACCAAGTGATTTCCAAGTTACCTTTCAGGTTATGGATATCCACCCATCTTATAGCTGTATCCTTGGTAGACCATGGATTCACGAGGCTGGCACCGTGACATCCACCCTACACCAGAAGCTGAAGTTCGTCAAGAATAAGAAATTGGTTATGGTAGGGGGAGAAAAGGCTCTCCTGGTTAGCCACTTGTCTTCTTTCTCATATATTGATGTTGAGGATGAAGTTGGAACGCCTTTCCAAGCTTTGTCTGTTGTTGAGCCAATTTAGAAGAAGTCTCCTTCATTTGCTTCCTACCGTGATGCGAAACTGGCCATCGAATGTGGTGCAGTTGCTGGTTTAGGGAAGATGATTGAGCTTGAAGACAACAAGTCCCGGGCTGGCATTGGCTATTCTTTTGGGGCATTTAATGAGCAAGGGTTGTTCAAGAGTGGAGGTTTCATCCATGCTGATCAGGCTGAGGAAACTGCAGCTATTCTGGAAGAGGATGCAGAGGATTTGAGCAACTTCGTTATCCCTGGTGGGATCTGCCATAATTGGGTCGCTGTGGATGTTCCTACGGTCATTCATAAGTCAGCGTAATTTGTTCACTTTGTTCAAAACCCTTCTCCCTTTCCAAAAGGAGAAGTGATGACATTGTTGGCAGCATTTATACAATGATATTTTCATTCAATTAATGCATTGTTAAACATTTGTTTTTCCAATTGTTTTCACTTTCTGCTTTTGCATGAAATCAGTGATCACAAAAAACCCTAAAAACAAGAATAAAAGCATCCTTTTTCATCTGCATAATGATTTGTTTGTTTAAATTCTAAAGCTTTTTATTATCCAAAATCATTATGCAGGTTGATTCTAAAACCCATTGAACATAATGATCCAACGCCATCTCCCAATTTTGAATTCCCTGTATTCGAGGCAGAGGAAGATGATGTTGAGGGGATTCCTGATGAGATTACCCGTCTCCTTGAGCACGAGAAGAAGATCATTCAGCCGCATCTCGAAGATCTGGAAACAGTCAACTTGGGGTCTGAAGATTGTGTTCGTATGGTGAAGATTGGGGCACTTCTTGAAGAGTCTGTCAAGAAGGGGTTGATCAGTTTGCTACGAGAATATTCCGATATCTTCGCTTGGTCGTATGAAGACATGCCAGGTCTAGATACAGATATTGTGCAACATTTCCTGCCTTTGAAGCCTGAGTGCGTGCCTGTGAAGCAGAAGCTCAGAAGAACTCATCCAGATATGGCAGTGAAGATCAAAGAGGAAGTTCAGAAGCAAATTGATGCGGGGTTTCTGGTGACTTCTACATATCCTCTATGGGTGGCCAATATTGTGCCTGTGCCTAAGAAAGATGGAAAAGTCCGTATGTGTGTTGATTACAGAGATTTGAATAAAGCTAGTCCGAAAGATGATTTCCCTCTACCACACATTGATATGTTGGTAGACAATACAGCTAAATTCAAAGTCTTTTCCTTTATGGACGGATTTTCCGGTTATAACCAAATCAAGATGGCACCCGAGGATATGGAGAAGACAACATTCATCACACCTTGGGGAACATTCTGTTATCGAGTGATGCCCTTCGGTTTGAAGAACGCCGGAGCCACGTATCAACGTGCTATGACTACCTTGTTTCATGATATGATGCACAAGGAGATCGAGGTCTATGTTGATGATATGATTGCTAAGTCCCGAACGGAAGATGAACATGTTGAGCATTTGTTGAAGCTTTTTCAGCGTCTGAGGAAGTTTAGGCTTCGTCTGAATCCGAACAAATGTACATTTGAAGTCCGTTCCGGCAAGTTGTTGGGTTTTGTTGTCAGCGAGAGAGGTATTGAGGTTGATCCTGCAAAGGTCAAAGCAATACAAGAGATGCCTGCGCCCAAAACTGAGAAGCAAGTCCGAGGTTTTCTTGGCCGCTTGAACTATATTTCCAGATTTATATCCCACATGACTGCCACATGTGCGCCGATATTCAAGTTCCTCCGGAAAGATCAATCTCATGATTGGACCGAGGATTGCCAGAAAGCTTTCGACAGTATCAAAGAGTATCTGTCTGAACCTCCGATCTTGTCTCCGCCTGTAGAATGAAGACCTCTGATCATGTATTTGACTGTTCTTGAAGACTCGATGGGTTGTGTACTCGATCAACAAGATGAATCAGGGAAGAAAGAATCTGATATCTACTACCTCAGTAAGAAGTTTACTGATTGTGAGTCTCGATACTCTATGCTTGAGAAGACGTGCTGTGCTTTGGCTTGGGCTGTTAAGCGTCTACGCTAGTACATGATAAATCATACAACTTGGTTGATATCCCGAATGGATCCAATCAAATATATTTTCGACAAGCCTGCTTTAACCGGGAGGATTGCCCGTTGGCAGATGTTGTTGTCTGAGTATGATATCGAGTATCGAGCCCAAAAAGCTATCAAAGGTAGTATCTTGGCTGACCATTTAGCGCATCAGCCAATTGAGGATCATTAGTCTGTTCAGTACGACTTCCCTGATGAGGAGATTCTGTATTTAAAAATGAAAGATTGTGATGAGCCTACACTTGATGAAGGTCCGGAACCTGGTTCCAGATGGACGATGGTGTTTGATGGCGCTGTAAATCAGTATGGAAATGGAATTGGGGCAGTAATCATTACTCCTCATGGCACACATATTCCGTTTACAGCAAGGCTAACTTTCAAATGCACGAATAATATGGCTGAGTACGAAGCTTGCATTATGGGATTAGAAGAATGTATTGATTTGAGAATCAAGCATCTTGATGTGTATGGTGATTCGGCCCTGGTTGTTAATCAGATCAAGGGTGAATGGGAGACGAATCAGCCTGGTCTCATTCCATATAGAGATTATGCGAGAAGGATTTCAACGTTCTTTACAGAAGTTGACTTTCATCATATTCCTCGAGAGGATAATCAGATGGCAGATGCGCTTGCTACGCTTGCTTTGATGATGGTAGTCAAGTATTGGAATGAAGTTCCCAATATTACTGTGATGCGCTTGGATAGACCAGCTCACGTGTTTGGAGTTGAAGAAGTGAATAATGACAAACCTTGGTATTTTGATATCAAGAATTTCCTCCAGAACCAGGTTTACCCGCCTGGGGCATCTGTGAAAGATACGAAAACTTTGAGAAGGTTGTCAGGCAGTTTCTACCTCAGTGGTGAAGTTCTATATAAGAGAAATTTTGACATGGTTTTGCTCAGATGCGTAGATAGACACGAAGCAAACATGTTGATGACTGAAGTCCATGAGGGTTCATTTGGTACTCATTCCAATGGACATGCCATGGCTAGAAAGATGTTGAGAGCAGGCTACTATTGGCTGACAATGGAGTCTGACTGCTGCAAATATGTGAAAAAATGCCACAAGTGTCAAATTTATGCGGATAAGATTCATATTCCTCCGACACTTCTGAATGTGATTTCATCACCATGGCCTTTCTCTATCTGGGGAATCGACATGATTGGCATGATCGAACCAAAAGCGTCCAATGGGAACAGGTTTATTATCGTAGCAATTGATTACTTCACCAAATGGGTTGAAGCCGCACCATATGCGAATGTGACCAGGCAAGTGGTCGTGAAGTTTATCAAGAATCAGTTGATTTTCTGTTATGGTGTGCCAGATAAGATCATTACTGATAATGGATCTAATCTGAATAATAAGATGATGGAAGAGTTGTGCGCTGAATTCAAGATTGCACACGATTACTCCTCTCCTTACAGACCAAAGATGAATGGGGCTGTTGAAGCTGCTAACAAGAATATCAAGAAGATTATCCAGAAGATGACAGTTACATACAAAGATTGGCATGAGATGCTGCCATTTGCTTTGCATGGTTATCGTACATCTGTACGCACTTCAACAGGGGCAACCCCTTTCTCTCTTGTTTACGGCATGGAGGTTGTTCTCCCAGTGGAGGTGGAGATCCCATCAATGAGAGTCTTGATGGAAGCCAAGTTGACTGATGCTGAATGGATTCAGAGTCGTTACGACCAACTGAATTTGATTGAAGAGAAGCGATTGACTGCCATGTGCCATGTGCCATGGTCAGTTATATTAGCAGAGAATGAAGAAAGCATTCGATAAGAAGGTCAAGCCTCGTGTGTTCCGAGAAGGTGACTTCGTGCTCAAGAAAGTCTTGTCTTTCGCGCCGGATTCCAGGGGCAAGTGGACTCCAAACTATGAAGGTCCATATGTTGTTAAGAGAGCCTTTTTAGGCGGAGCTTTGATGCTTACAACAATGGATGGGGAGGATTCCACTCGTCCTGTGAATTCAGATGCAGTCAAGAAATACTTTGCCTAAAAAAAAGTATATAAAAGAAAAACAGAATAGCTCGCTAAGTTGAAACCCGAAAGGGCAGCTTAGGCAAAAATGAGCGTCTCAGTGGAAAAACCCGAAAGGGCTCTCCAGGCAAAAATTAGAGACATAAGAAAAAAAAAAGAGGAGTATTTGCATCCCGCTAGATTGAGTACCTCACCCTGGGGCAATCTAGGCAAAAATTAGGGATTTGGCAAGTAACTGCATCCTGACAAGACTTTCTGTTCCACAGCTGTCTTTTCATCAGAGATTCTCGATTCGTCGTCAACTGAAGCTTCGAATACATCGAGATTCAAATTGGTAGAGAAAGGATCATTATGTTCAATGTAGCCCTCTAGCAATATATATCACTGATTTCAAACTTGTACAGATCTATGGAGTCATGCCATTTGCAGGCTACCATTCCATCAAATCAATTTGAGCTTTTATCCAATTATTTGCACTCTTATTTGTTTCAATTCAACAAATGTTTTGCATGTTTTAATTGATAAAGTGCCATTGTTTTAAACAAAAAAAAATTTCAAAAAAATTGTTGTTTTAAACAAAGTGAACATTCACAACGATGAAAGGATACTTAAGAATTTCTCAGTGCTCTCCCGAGGGTGGCATGATTTCCAACAGGTAAGACATTTGTTCATGTTCCTGGCATTGGTTGTATCCTCTTTCTCCAGATTTTTGTTGTTGGGATTGTTCCTCAAGCAGAGTTTCTGTGGAGATCTTGTTCCCCAAGCAGAGTGTTTGTTAGGACTTCATGGTCCTCATCCATAGATTTGGTTGATTTCCTGACGCTTTTGATCCCCAGTAGAGTGACTTGAGCAGAATCTACTTGTGTGATCTATTTTTTTTTCCTCAGTGGATTTATCCCCAATGGAGTGGCTGACATGTATTCCCAGTAGAGTTGCTTGTGCGACTAGATTCTACTTGTGTGTTCTGTTCTCTTCAGCGGTTCTTGCTTGTGCAATGAACTCTTGTTTCCCAGTTGATACTGAGGATCCCCCAGCAGAAATCTCGGGATTTCTCCATTTCCTCAACAGATTTGCTTTTGTGGCAGTTACTGCCTGTTGTGAACTTCTGTTCCCTAATTGGGTTGATTGTCGATCCATCACTCAGAGATTTTGTGATTTCTTTGATATCTCTGATCTCTTGCTTCCCTGCAGATCTTTGCTTTTCAGCATGTAGATCTCCAGTAGATTGGTTCTCCAGTTGGAGTTCCTTGGTTATCCTCTGAAGTGTAGTACCGGGCGTTTGATTCCTGGGCCTGTTTGTGTTAGATATGTCTGTTTTGTCAGCATTCATCAAACATAAATTACGCATATTCATGCATACTTTCAACATTCAGATATTCATGTTGCATTTTTTGCCATATTATCTTTTGTTTGTTGTCTCCTGCTAGTGGTGATATTGATCTCTCCAATAGATCTCTCCAAGCAGATGTCGGGTGTTTAATCTCTCAATATAGAGTCAGCCCCATAAGCAGAAAGTGTTCGTCTTTCCTTCTGCAGTTCCCCACTGAGATATATCCTCGTGGATGACGGTTTCTTCCGCCTCCTCCCAACACATATATTGAGATGGATCTTCCTATTGAGTTATATCCTCATTAGGATGAGTCTTGTTTCAGTTTTCCTTTTTGGTTTGATCCTGAATTGGCCATTTGTCAACTGTTTCTTGTGATTCCCTGTGGAATAAATGAATAAATTGCCCAGTAACCGGCAATAGTTCTTTTTATCCCCAGCGGAATCTTTTGGGCCTCTACCCTTATACCGGTAGTTGTAAGTCCTATGTTCCTCTTCCCTCTTGGGGGAATTTGTGGTTATATACCTTTTATTCCTTAGCAAAAGTCGATGGTCTTCTACCCCGTATTCGGTAGTCGTAAATCCTAGTTTTTCTTGCTCTTCAGCAATTGGTGGTTTGTTATAAACCCTATTTTGTTTCCCGTGCGGAATTGTGATTCTTTCATCCCCACGCAAACATTTTGGTTTTCTACCCCGTATTCGGTAGATGTAAACCCTACTTTTTATCCTCATCAGAGTTGTTGGCTACTACCCAGTATTCGGTAGTTATAAATCCTATGTTTATCCCCTAGCAGAGGTAACCTTTGTGGTTCATTCTGGTTGATGGTGGATTTTGTGGGCTTCTACCCAGTATTCGGTAGTTGTAAATCCTATGTTGTTGTTGTCTCCCTAACAGAGTCTGTGCTTTCTTGTGGATAATTGTCGTTTGCTAGCAATTTTATCCTCAGCCAGAGTTTTTGGTCTTCTACCCCGTATTCGGTAGTTGTAAACCCTAATTTTCTCCCTTTTGCAGAGTTAACCCTGTTGTTCATCCTAACCGATGATGGTTACTCTTTGTGGTTATCTTCATCCAGTATTCGATGTCGATATTCCTCCTTGCTTCTGGGTAATTGTCGTATGCTAGCAATTGTATCCCCAGTAAGTCTTCTGGATAATTGCCGAATGCTAGCAATTTTATCCTCAGTGGGTCCTTTCACCGTTTGCCAGTGATTTGTTCCCCGAATCATTGATTTGTTTATCAATGTATCCCTAGTGGGTCCTCTTTCATTTACCCTTTTGCTTGGTAATGATTGTTGCTCCCTTTGATCGGTCATCTTTATATACCTAGTTTTGGTATCCCGATGCCTTTCTTTTCGGTTGATTTATCCTTTATTAACCCAATAACCGGTTGTGGATAATCTTCCCTGCGAGTATATTATCCACGTTCTGACAGTAATGGATAATATATCTCATGCACTCTTCAGTCGAAGCCTGTTGTGTTTCCCCAGTCGAGTGAGATTCATTTTCCTTTATGGAATCGAATATTCTTTGTTTCCTGGATAATTGCCGGATGCTTGCAATTTATCCCCTGTGAGTTATCTTGCGTTTACCCTGTTGTTGTTGGTAACGATTGTTTCTCTTTTTGGTTGGCCACCTATTATATACCCAGTAATCGGTATCTCTGGTGTCTCTTCCCTGCGAGTGTATTATTCATGTTATGACGGTAATGAATGATATATCTCTTTCGCTCTTTGGTTGGAATCCTTTGTTGATTTTCCCCATCGGAGTAAGATTCGTATTCTTTGTAGAATCGAATATCCATCCTTTAACAAGTTTGTGTTTTGGATGATGAGTGTTTTGGCATATATACCAATTCACGTTTTCGGTTGGTCACCTATTATATACCCAGTAACCGGTATCTCTGGTGTCTCTTCCTTTTCGAGTATATTATCTACGTTCTGACGGTAATAGATAATATATCTCATGCGAGTATACTATCCATGTTCTGACGGTAATGGATATTATATCTCATGCGCTCTTTTGGTTTTTCTCCAGCTGAGTAAGATTCGTCTTCCCGTTGCGGATTCGAATGTCCATCCTGTAAGTCGATTTGCTTTTCCAAGCCCTCCTTTTGGATGATGAGTGTTTTGGAATATATACCAATTCACGCTTTGGTCGGTCACCTATTATATACCCAGTAACCGGTATCCCTGGTGTTCCTTCCTTTCTGCTCCCTATTATGACCTTGGTCCCCTGTGGAGTCAGATTTTCCTGAGTTGACGTACCTTTTTCAGGTCTTTCTCAAATGTTTGGTTGATTGATATCTCTCACCCTTATACCGGTCTTAGATATTCATTCTTCCTGAGCTTGTTACCCTTATACCGGTAACACCTCATTTCTTTGTTGCTTCTCCAGGAGAGTCTCTTTGCTAGACGTTCCCCAGTGGAGTTTCTGTTGTGATTTTTACCCTTTTGCTGTATTGGCGTTTTCCCCAATATATGCATTTTTCCCCGGCAGGGAGGTTTTGTGTGAATCTTTTTCCCTAGTCCGAGTCCGGATTTTCATCCGAAGTATCCTTCGTGGATAGTTTGAGTCAGCATGAGTCTTTCCAATGGGTTTATTTCCTTTGGGAATTGCTCCTTTTTCTTCCCCATTGAGTCCTTTAATCCCCAGTGAGGTCTCTAGCCCAGTCGTGTCTTGTTCACGCAGTGTCAGTTTTACCCTAATTCAGATTCGTGTCCTGCTCACGCATTCTTTTTATTTTTCTTATCCCCATGAGAGTCCTGTTAGAGTCTCTGTTCCTGGTGAGTGTATTACTCCGATGGATCGTCTTTTTCTTTGTGGACCCATATTCCCCACAGAGTTTTATTTGTTTTTCATGCATACATTTGCATCATGAGGTCTCTTAGGGACCAAAATTTGACTCATTACTGTTATTTAAGCCCATTCTACAGCGTCGAGATGAAGATTTCTAAACTTCACTTCTCCGGCTAGAACGACCTTAAATAGGGGCATCTGTAAGACCCCAATTTTGTCCCTAAGATCCCTCATGGAATTATATCATATCATTGCATTGCCTCAAGGATCATTGTGCACCTTGCTTCCTTCTCTGTGGGTGGTTTATCCTTTTGAGAGTGGTTCTTGATCACCAAGCATTCATTGCATTTGTATATCATTTCTTTTCCTTTTATCACTAACCAAAAAGTACAAAAATATGTCATTTAACCTTTGTCTTGCAGATGAAGCAATCAACAGGTTAAGGCAGCCAAAGGCAGTCATTGAGCGATAGGTGGTGGCCATTCTTGAGAATTTGGACCCCACAATCATTCACAAGAGTTCATATGAGCTATGATGTTATTTTGAAGCAAAATCCCAAGTGGTAGAGGCTTGAATTCCATCAGAACATTTCTCAATCAATTGAAGGCCAAGAAAGTCAACTGCCAAGTCAACTGTGGATTTGGAGGTGGGAAGTGATTAGAAAGACTTCATTCATATTCAAATAAGTCTCATTTGACATTTCAAACATTCACATTGAAGAATTTAAAGTCAGGTCAAAACTTTCCAAAAATAGAAAGTGACCTATAATTTGAATTTGCCAAAAATGGAAAGGTTTTAACCCAACTTCAACTTCAAATTACATCATTAAGAGAGCTTCAAATGAACTTTTGTTGAACATGAAAGTTGTAGATCTTTCTCTCCCATTTCCAAAATGTCCAAGATCATGGATTTCTCATGTGTGGTTGAAGAGATATGACCAAATCATGGAAAGGTGTACTTGAAGATTCAAATGGGCATAACTTTCCAACCAAAGCTCCAATTCAAGTGGTTCTTTTTGCTAAATTCTCCTCATGACCTCTAGTTTCCAAACCATGAATTGCATTGCACAAATTATCATCACATGAGCACTTGCTAAATCATTGGATTTTTGGAGGGAAAACATGAAATTCAAATTTGGTGCATTGTTTAGACATTTGACCATTACCATTGGCTCCAAAATGGATTTTTAAGTGAAAATAAATCAGATTTCATGCACTGTTCATGCATGCACTTCATGCATAAGGTGAAAAAGGCAATTTGCACTTACACCTCGTTATTGCTAAACTCACTTACCAATTGGCTTAAACATGATTAAAGAGTGATTAGCATGACCTATATAAACCAAAACCCTAACTATTTTTCAGATTAACAACTCATTTTTCAGATCTAGATCTAAAATCATCAAGTTTTCTCTCAAAATTTTCTTGCAAATTCTTCACATCCAAGCCAATTCTCTTGCTTGATTCTTGCTCCTGAGGTGTTATTAAGGAGATTTACACATGGAACTGAAGTACACAGTGCAAGATTGAAGCATACACAAGCTTGAAGCAACAATGGTGATTCCACATTTTGGTGGATTCGTGCACAATTAAACTCCAATTATTCCTCCAATCATCCATACAAGTGTCATAGAGAAGTTGTTGATCATCTAAAGCCTTGAATCCATCCAATTCCAGATCTGCTCTTCAAGAGGTTACAAATCAACTCTCTTGTTTTTGATTTTTCTTGCCATGATGTTATAGATCTTGTTATGCTGATGAATTTGAGCTTTGAATCATGAAAATCCATGCTGTTTTGAGTGAGATACGATTGATTAAAGTTTTTGATGATGAATCTTATTTGCTTCGATCCGTGCATGTTTGATTGTTTCTTGATGAAATGTTTGTGGATTATTGATGTATGATGATAGACCTACACAATGCTATGCTCAGTTTTGAATTCTGGACACTTTGAATTTTTCTGGAAATTTCCAGATGAAGATCTTCATGATCTTCATCGTGTTCATACATTCTCCAGTTTTCCTGCGAATTTAGCTAGGAAACGCATAGGTTTTCCTGTGGATTTAGCTACGAGTTCATGTGGTTTCCTGCGGATTTTTTTAATGCCATGCATGCGCGCGCTAGGGTTTGAGTACGAAACGCAGTCGTTTAGGTTGAGCGCTACTTTTGAATTGGCACTTGGTTCGATTCCCAGCGGATGAAATATTTCAAATGCTTTCACATATTTTCCATTTTCCCTCCTTATTTCATATGCTTATTTCACATGTTTTTTTAATTTTTTTCTCCAACTTCATAAAATCATAAAAACTAGAAAAATGCATCAATTTAATCCCAATTTTTTCCTACTTGCTCCTTGCTCTGTCTATTATTTTTTGATCATTAATTCCAAAATTGTGCTTGGCTGGATTTCATTTTGTGCTAAGGTATGTGAGCATGTATCCATTTTGTACCTTGCCTTGCTTATTCATTTGGGAAATGCTAGTTTTTGATCCAATGAATCTGAAAATTTGCATGATGGAACTAGACATATTGCTTGACATTTTGGTGTTGATTTGGTATTTTTACCATTTATCATTTCTATTTTATGATCATGTTAAATTGGTGTGACAATTTGTGTCACACCTTTTGATGTTCAACTTATATGATGTGTTTGCCATGCCAAATGATCTCCAATTGTCCTGATTTTTTGTGTGATGTGTAATATGAATTTTGTGATTGCTCATGAATTTTGTTGGAATTATTGGAATAATTTCTGATTTAATTGAGATTTTTCATTCTTGTTGATCACATTTGAGCTTTAAAATTGCCTTGAACTTCAATTGGTCATGAAATGCTTTTGGTTAATGATATTGATGTGAGACCTTTTGGAATGTTTCAAGATATGTTTGAAGTTGATTCATGTTAATTTTCAGCTCCTGTTTCAAATTTTTTCTCCATCTTTGACCCTAGGCTTTGACCTAGTGGGTTGTGGCTTATGTTTGAGCTTTGATTTCAGGTTGAGCATCCAAGTTCCATGGTTAATGATGCTTCATCACTTGAGCATTGATGTTTGCCTTTAATTACTAACCTTTGTGTGTTTTGTAGGTTGATGTTAACTCATTTGAGTTTGACTTTTGGCTTACACATTTTGTACATTGGAATTGTTGGTTGCTTATTGACTGTTGTTTGATTGTCTGAGTATTATACTGATTTGTTTGATGTTTCCACAGGTACATAAGTTGCTTTAAGTTCATTTGAACTTTGCTTTGCTTGGTTGCTTAACCACTTAGGTATAATTTCTAATCTTCATGTAGTCTGGAAGACCTACTATTATTGGTAGGCACCTGTCTGAAGTCCTCCTTAAGAGGCAATGCTTGTGATTGTTTACTCTTTGTGCCAAGCAGGAAAAGCCCTCTTATGAGGCAATTGGTAGATAAAAGAGATGTGTAATCCATCTCCTACTACTCAGTGTGTCATTCACTTTGCTCACACAATATGTTGATGCATTGTGAATAATAACCCAAGATCTTATAGAGTCTATTTGTGGAGAAGAGTTCCAACTTTCTGAACTCCCACCCCTTCCATTATTTAAAGCTCTCCCTGACCAGGGATAAGAGCTATGAGGCACACCCCTCATCTCCATTTCATCTGCTTCACCCTAACTCTCAATGTTAGGGTTAAGAGCACAAATTACCCCATTCCAGTTGGCTGTAAAGCCTAACCTTGTTTGAGCTTAATTGATTGTATATAGTGTGTGCTAATTGACTTGTTTGTTGCTTACTTGATTCATTTGTGCATATTTGCTTGAGTGTGCCTTTGTGCATTTATCATCATCATTTGTATATCATTTCATAAACTTTGCTTTGTAGCATTTTGCTTTGTCCATGGAGGAGACAAGCATAAGTCCATTAATTGGCATTTGTTTCCCATGATATGGTAGGAGACTAGTATAAGTCCATTGATTGGCATCTGGTATCCATGTTTGTTTTTGTTTTGGGAGATTGGTATAAGTCCATTGATTGGCATCCGGTATCCATTTTGTTTTGTGAGACTAGTATAAGTCCATTGATTGGCATCCGGTATCATTGTTTCTTTGTTTTAGGAGATTGGAATAAGTCCGTTGATTGGCATCCGGTATCCATTGGTTTTGTCATCTACTTATTTGCATTGTTGCCTATTCCAAAGGAATCACTTGAATCATCTACATATGATTTCAAGAGGTGAACATCTAAGAAGTTTTACTTCCTCACCCTCCCACCTTTTGTTTCTTTAAACCTCCATGTGCATGCTAATCCAAAACCTGAAAACTATTGTGCAAACATCTTCATTTCTTTTCAAATTAGAAACCTAGGCTTTAGGCCTTTGATTTTTCAAACTTCATTTTCATGATACTTCTTTTGAATTTACTCCTAATCATACTTTGACCATCTTTCGTGAATAATCCTAATTGGTTAATCTCACTCATTCAATTGTTTTGTGGCTTTGTCCATTCTTGATAAGTTTTCATACATTAGCCATAGGTTTGATTTATCCTAGTTGGTTGATGTTAATCTCACCTTTTGTCCTTAGTGGTTGAATTGTAAGACTTCCTTGCTTATTATAGGGTTAACCCCTCACTAGCAAGTTGAAGCTTTTCACACATAGTGGACTTGTTGTTTGTATAAGGTTGAGTTTTCTCCCGTGGATAACGAAAGACCTTAGGGCTTTTGTTTAAAATAAATCCACTCATATTTTGGAAATCTTTTAGCCGAACTACGGCGTTTTGATCCTTACCTTCCATGGAAAGGTACGTAGGCAACGGGTTCATCCGTTCAAACACAAAAATAATAACTTGTATATTCTTTTCTCATCCTTTCAATCCATGTTTGCACAATAAATATTTCATAAACAAATAACATGTCATGCAACAAGTTGTGAAAAAGGCTCCCTAGGAGTACCTAGGACGTTTTGGGTGCCTAACACCTTCCCATTGCGTAATTAACCCCTTACCCAGATCTCTGATCTTTTCTTTAGTTTTCTATGTGTAAAACTTCTTAGGCTTTTGTTCGCTTTTTAGCCATTCCTTTGGATAAATAAAAGTGCGGTGGCGACTCGATTCTTTGTATTCTTTGCTTTTGATTTAATCAATAAATCATAAAGTGATGAATACACCACTACAATCATTTCCATGGATAATGTGACAAGTTTGTCAAGGATGACGAAAGGATGTGATTTCGTATGGGTTATTGTTGATAGGCTGACTAAGTCGACTCATTTCATATGATTAAGATTAGTTACCCTTTGCCAAAGTTAGTTGAGTTGTATATTGAGAAGGTTGTTAGCTTGCATGGTATTCCCGCGAGTATTGTTTCAAATAGAGAGCTAAGGTTTGCATCGAGGTTTTAGAAAATTTTGGAGGAAGTGATGAGTAATAACCTGAAGTTAAGTTTTCTTATCATCCGCAGATTTATTTTTAGAGTGAGAGGACTATTCAGTCGTTGGAGGATTTTCTGAGAGCATGTGTTTTGGAGTAGTCTAGTAAGTTAGGATAGTTACACACCATTAGTTGAGTACAATTACAACAACTATTTCCATTCTAGTATTAGAATGTCACTATTTGAGGTGTTTTATGGTAGGAGGTGTAGGATACCTTTGTGTTGGTATGATTCTAGTGAGAGTGTTATGCTTGGACCTGAGATAGTTCAGTAGACTATTGAGAAGATCAAGATGCTCCAAGAGAAGATTAAAGCTTTGTGGAGTCAGTAGAAGAGCTATCATGACAAGAGGATAAAAACACTTGAATTCGAAGAGGGCGATCATGTGTTCCTGAGAGTTACTCTAGTAACTGGTGTTGGCCATGCGTTGAAGTCTAAGAAACCTACGTCGCATTTCATTGATCAATTTCAAATTCTTCAAAGGGTAAGAGAGGTGGCCTAATGAGTTACGTTACTGTCATATCTTTCAAATCTCTATGATGTGTTTCATGTTTCTCAGATGAGGAAGTATACTCCTGATCCATTTCATGTGCTCCAGTTGGATGATGTGCAAGTTAGAGAGAACTTGATATTTAAAACCTTACCGTTGGGGATTGAGGATTGGGGAGTAAAGCACGCGTGGGGCAAGTAAATTGCTTCAGTAAAGGTTGTTTGGGGAGGTCGTGCTGAAGGCAATGTAACACGGGAGCTCGAAAGTAGGATGAGAGAGTCATATCCATAGCTTTTTCCATCAAGTAATTTTTGAAGGCGAAAATTGAATAGGTGGGTGAGAGTTGTAACACCCCGACTTAATTAGTTTTTTTTAAATTATTTAATTGACTTAATTGATTAAATTATTTTATGTAATTTATGACGTGTTTGGCCGTGTTGGCATTTGCGATGGTTTGTGCCTAATTAATTAAGTTTAGGTGGGATTTAATTAATTAATCAATTAATTGAAAACTGGTAGAAATGTAGAGTTGGGAAAATTTTGTGAAATAAGAGAAGTAAGTGGTGAGGGGATATAATGCAGTGAACAATCGTTTGGTTACCAAGTGTAATTGATTGGACCCCTTTGAAACGTGAAAAATCAGTGAAACACGGAGTTGGGAACAATAAATTGGTTCTTGGGTGTAATAGATTGGTCCACTTACAGTTTTCGCCATAACTTGAGTTTCATCATTCGGTATAAGGTGTGGTTTGAAGTGTTGGAAAGCTAGTGCACAAAGCTACATTATGGTATTTCCTTGTGATATTAATTTTACATGTTTGAATGATGTGTGGATGTATGTTAAATGTGTGAATGTATGAATAATTGTGTGAATCATTGCACATGCTTAATGATGAATCAATGTTAAGTTGATTTAACACGATTGATTATTATGTCTAGATATGTATTTGATGTGATGTTGTTGTTGTGAAATGCAAGTTAAATTACATGATTTATTGTACATGCTTGCTGAAGATTGATGATATGAGTAGTTTGAGTGAGAACTATTAGTGATGCATTGAATGCATGATTGTTTACAGTCAAAGTGGGGATCTACTCATTGCTACATTGTTGTTGCATGACTGTTTACAGTTAGAGTGGGGATGTATTCATTGTTATGTTGTTGTGGTCATATAATTGTTTGCAGTCAGAGTGATGCTATATTCATTGTTGTGTTGTTGTCATTGCATTGTGACATGCCTTGCATCATATGTTTTCGTTGTTGTGAAAAAGGCATGTTCCATAGTTCATAGTGGGGACTAGTGACTTTTCCCAAGCTAAGAGTGAGGGCTCAGAGTTCATAGTTGATTAGAACCTTGTTCGTATGAAGAACCAAATGTTGAGTTGGTACCGCATGCATATAGAGTTAGGTTGTGAGTCAGGTTTAGAGTGGGGACTGTGACGAGCATGAGTTGATCGACGATCCATTACGTTACACGACGATGAAATGTTTGCGTAATGATGAGTAATCTTGTACGATTTGTGTGAGTTTGAACATAATATGGGTGAGAAGTGAATACATGATATTAAAGGGCATGTTTGATATGTGTATGACTGTGTAGTGTGTGAATTTATCTTGATTGTTTTATGCACCATTTATTATTTGAATGTATTGAAAGAGAATGGCGATCCAAAATGCAACGGAAAGTAAAATTTTCTCCTTTAGTGATCCTTACGAATGGGCATGATCAGTGATAGAAAGGTTACCTCTTGTGACGATTGAAACTTTTGATGCAAATCTCTTCCGACGATTGAAACCTTTGATGCAGATCTACGGAGCGATCACAAACATTGAATGATGACAAGGCTTTGAGTGAGAGAGAGAGAGAGAGAGAGAAAGAGAAAGCGAACGGATTCTTTCAATCTCAGTGATAGCTGGTACGAATGAAGGCTTTGAGTAAGAGAGAGAGAGAAAGAGAAAACGAAAATAATGCAACCGCAATGAATGCTTTTGCACAAGGGTTCTATTTATAGAACCACTTGTGTGGGCTTCAAGCTAAAAAGCACACTTAAGTGTATTTGGCCCATATCTTATAATATGCCAAATTCACTTAAGCATGTGGTACTTTACCATATTTCGTATTCTTCTTAAGTACACCGTACCTTACGATGTTCTACAATTCACTTAAGTGCACCGTACCTTACGATGTTCCTTAGTTACTCTATCTCTCATCAATCCGTCCTTTGTGTGTGACCCTGTAGGTTTTCACGGAATTGGCAATTATATTAAATCACGCATTTAACATGATAAATAGTGAGCGGTATCTAGCAACACATCACTGCTAACCAAGACACGAAAATGTCATGTGATCTGATAATTCCTTCTATGATAATACTTAGTCATAGAATTACCCTTTTACCCTTATGTCTATATTGAACACAAGGCATAGACTGTGTCATCCTTGTCCAGTTCAATATTGGGCCTATAGACATTTATCCTGTTATGCAGGATGGGCAAATTCCATCTAGGTCACTCATGTCCCTCAACATGCTTCGTGGAGTACTCGACTCTACATTTAGGGTCCATAGTGGTTTCAAGTCGAAGGGTGGTATACACCATTATCACCATGATAATTACTTATGACACTTTGCATAACATTCTATACAGTATTCTCTTAGCGGGTCAATCCAGTATAAATATTACTCTTAATATTCATACCTATGTTTAAGACTTGACAACTCCTTATCCATAATCCATGAGATGTGATCATCAGTCTATATACATAATAGTCTTAATGCTTTAATGTTATCCCACTTCACAATAAAGCTCGACTACAGATACTTTAAGAATAGTGTCCTTATGTTTAATGTGATCTCATGATCAAGTCACACTTGATACATTAAATGGACTAGCTATTCTAGGGACTTTATTAAACAAACGTAATAAAGAAAAAGCCTTTTATTATTAATAAATAATTCGATACAAGTACCAAAAGTATTGGCCTCTAGGGCTTACACCAACAATCTCCCACTAGCACTAGAGCCAATCAGGCATACCCCTAATGCCCATAGATCTAGTATGGCCATCATGCTTCTGCTGCGCAAGAGGCTTGCCAGTGGGTCAGCAATATTGTCAAGTGTTGGTACTCTGCATATTTTCACATCTCCTCTAACTATTATCTCTCGAATGAGGTGATAACGCCTAAGTATGTGTTTGGATCGTTGGTGAGTACTGGGCTCCTTAGCTTGTGCGATAGCACCATTGTTGTCACAACAGGGACCAATGGGATCCACAATGCTAGGAACTATGCCAAGTTCACTAATGAACTTTTTGATCCAAACAGCTTCCTTTGCTGCACTTGAGGTAGGAATATACTCGGCCTTGGTTGTAGAATCAACAACTGTATCTTGCTTTGAACTTTTCTAGCTCACAGCGCCACCATTTAAGCAAAAACACATAACCATTGGAATCATGCATATTAAAGCGTCTCAGCACTTTGTCTATGTATGTACTCTGACTTAGGCCAAGCAGTTTTGCGATCTATCCCTATAGATTCTGATTCCTAATATATAGGTTGCTTCACCTAGGTCCTTCATAGAAAAGCATTTCCCCAACCAAGACTTTACTTGTTGCAGGGTAGGGATATCATTTCCAATGAGTAATATGTCATCTACATATAATACAAGGAACACGATCATGCTCCCACTAACCTTCTTGTAGACACAAGGCTCATCTTCGTTCTTGATCCATGAGTAATACATCACCTTGATCAGTTATGAGACATCTATATCTCTCAGGTAGGTGACGTATCCTGCCTGACCTACGTTGGTCTTGTTCTACATGAGCAAGTTGCTCTTCAACAACTACTTGTGTTTCCTGCTCTAATTCCTCCATAGGTGTATCAATGCTTTGTGATTCTTGAATTTCTTCAAGCTCTACTTTCCTCCCACTGATTCCTTTGGAAATAAAATCCTTTTCTAGGAAAACTCCAGTTCGAGCGACAAGAGGGTATTACTTCTACAAAGGAATCAGTGGGAGGAAAGTAGAGCTTGAAGATAGGATCCCACACTCTTTCAGATGGTCATTAAACTCTAGGCTTAAATACTCACCATCTCGATCTGATCGAAGAGTTTTAATATTCTTACCTAGTTGTTTTAACTCGTTAGGTTTCACCCTTTTAGCATTAATGTTATAAATAGGCATTTCGAGATCAAGGACATATAGTCCATTGCTCATTTGTGCAGTAGCATAGAATATATCATTCAAATAAATTGAGCAACAATTGTTCTTTATTATAAATGAAAAACCAAACTTTTCCAAACAAGAAATGGAAATACTATTCCTGCTAATTGCAGGTACATAATAACAGTTCTCTAACCGAATTATTAAACCACTAGGTAAAGTCAATACAGAAGTTCCTACGGAAAAAGCAGCAACCTTTGCTCCATTACCAACTCGTAGGTCAACTTCACCTTTTGCCAAATCTCTACTCCTTTTCAGCCCCTGCACATTTGTACAAATGTGAGAACCGCATCCAGTATGTAATACCCACTATGCAGAAGTAGATAAATTTATTTTAATAACAAAAATACCTGAAGTTGAAGTCTCTACTCCATTCTTCGTATCTTCTTGGTACTTTGGGAAGTTTCTCTTCCAGTGTCCGATCTTACCGCAATGGAAGCAGGTGCCTGCCTTTGCTATGCCTCCACTAGGCTTCAAAGCAGCAATAGTGGGTCTGGGTTTGGCAACTTCCTTGCCTTTCCCTTTATCACCCTGCTTGGTGGGCCTTTTGTTTTGTCTCTTTCCATTTCCGATCATCAGAATGGACTTCCCTTATGTCTTCAGATTCTGCTCAGCAGTTCTTAACATGGCTAGCAGTTCAAGAAGAGATTTGTCCATATCATTCATATTGAAATTTAGGACAAAATGACTGAATCAATCTGGCAACGATTGCAAGATCACATTAGTTGCAAGTTCCTTTCCGAGGGGAAAAACCCAACCTTTCAAGGTTTTCCACGTACCCAATCATCTTAAGCACATGGGGACCTACAGGAGCTCCCTCAACTAACATGCCTTGAAAAAGGGCTTTTGAAACTTCAAACCTTTCATGTCTTTCTTGCTCTTGATAGAGCATCTTCAGGTGTTCGATCATATTGAACGCTGCCATGTTCTCATGTTGCTTTTGCAACTCTAAGTTCATGGTAGCCAGCATGAGACAAGCAGTTTCATTGGCATCATCGACATGCTTCTTATAAGCATCTCTTTCTGCCATAGGTGCGGAGCTAGGAGGTTCCTCTTCAGGAACAGGTTTCTCCAAGACATACACCTTTTTATCATGTTTGAGGACAATCCTCAGATTTTGGTGCCAATCCAGAAAATTTGTCCAAGACAATTTTTCCTTGTCAAGGATTGATCGAAAAATGTTGTTAGAGGTGTTTTTTGTCATGGTAATCTACACAATAATTAATGAAAATATAATTATCAATAACATATTTAACTAGGCCTTTAATTAAATATGCTCCCACTATTTTACTCAAAACAAATGACCCTCATCATTTGATTCGAACAATCCCGTTGGAAGATTTTCTAGTGGGTCAAGATCCATATTTCACTTTGTTCTAAGTCCGCGTAGGCGGATTACACGAAACTAGGTTATTTAGGTAGGACCTCCTTCCAATTGTATCTAATACAACTCTCGAAAATTTCAGTTGGGTGAATAACTCCTTATTCCAATCCATCATAGGGATCATTTCCAACTCTTGCTTCTAAACATATATAATCTTATTATAATTTGTTTAGTTAAGTTTGACCCATTGTTTTAGCAGTTGGATATTACAATTATCCCATCGCACCTTACTAATATAGAACATGAACCTCACGTAGGCGAAACCTACATTATCCGATACTAGTCTTGATGAGTGCTAAAACTTGGAAAGCATAAACTTAATATTTAATTTGAGGGAATTGCAATTGTTCTGATCTCACCGGCTTATTTATCATATAAATCGTCTCTCACATGCATCAACATACATTCACATGCATCAACATACATTCACATGCATCAACACACATAATGAAACAGTTATGGCCCCTAGCGAAATTGTTCTCCCAAGCCAATGAGAGAACCTAAGCTAACCTAATAACGATCTAAGCTTCTCCAAGCAAGATCTTCAAGGCTGTCCTCCTCCGATATTGAATTCTTCTCTTTCTTCATAACATTGTCTTCCTTTGATATTGAATTCTTCTCTTTCTTCAAAACATTACATTACAGAAGAAACTCGTTTTACATACGAGGGATTGAGATGAGAAAAGAAGTTACAATAAGAGATTAAAAGGAGAGGCACGACACGTAGGTCGTATTTTAAAAACCCAAAACAAAATAAAGGATAACTAAGGCCATAACTGATCACCACAAGACAATAATAATAAACACATTATTATTATTAATTTTAATTCTTTTAATTAATTAAAACTAAATTAAATTTCGGCGACCGATCACACTATGCAGAGTTAGCCGGGGTCCGCAACTCTTGTGCAGTCACAAAACAGAAACCCCGAGAATTCTGACTCTGTGAATGTGACGAACATCACAAGCATGTTACGACTGTCACGTCCAACTTGTTACGACCGTCACAGGCCCATGACGAACGTCACGCGGCCAAAATAACATAGACGCCTAGAATTCTGGATCTGTGAATGTGACGACCGTCACATCCAGCTTGTTACGATCGTCACAGGTCCATGACAATCGTCACGCGGCCAAAGAAACAGTGCTTTGAAACAGTCAACAGACGTGTTCCAAGAAGCCCTCAATCCATAACTCTTTGACGATACAACCCTTGCGGCGTCACTAACCCTAATGCACTAATTTCATATCATACTAATGTCGGATTCCAAAGCAAATGACCATTGATCGCTCAAAGGAAAACAACCATTTAGTATTTGAATGAACGAAACAAAAATAGTATATCATATATACCGTACTTTGCATTAGGATTACTTATATCATATATAAGTTTATCGGTCTCAATTGCGTAACCTATGGACGATCGATGTATCACTGCTTCACCATACTAATGTCGGTTCCGAGGCATAGTCAACATCAATCATCCGAATCGTACACACATGATGCCAAATTTAATTACTCGTTTACTCTTTGATTCATTCTATCTTTTAATCATATTAATACAGAAAATAAACAGCTACCCGATGCATGGTTTTGTAAGTGGCTCTGATACCACTGAAGGAGAATGGCAATCCAATACGCAGCGGAAATTAAAATTTTCTCCTTTAGTGATCCTTACGAATGGGCATGATCAGTGATAAAAAGGTTACCTCTTGTGACGATTGAAACCTTTGATGCAAATCTCTTCCAACGATCGAAACCTTTGATGCAGATCTACGAAGCGATCACGAACGTTGAACGATGACAACGTCTCTACTCAATCCACACGAACAAATTCCTTCAATCTCAGTGCTAGCTGGTACGAATGAAGGCTTTGAGTGAGAGAGAGAGAGAGAGAAAGAGAAAACGAAAATAATGCAACCGCAATGAATGCTTCTGCACAAGCGTTCTATTTATAGAACCACTTGTGTGGGCTTCAAGCTAAAAAGCCCACTTAAGTTTATTTGGCCCATATCTTATAATATTCCAAATTCACTGAAGCGTGTGGTACCTTACCATATTTCGTATTCTTCTTAAGTACACCGTACCTTACGATGTTCTACAATTCACTTAAGTGCACCGTACCTTACGGTGTTCCTTAGTTACTCTATCTCTCATCAATTTGTCCTTTGTGTGTGACCCTGTAGGTTTACGCGGCATTGACAATTATATTAAATCACGCATTTAACATAATAAACAGTGAGCGGTATCTAGCAACACATCACTTCTACCCAAGACACGAAAATGTCATGTGATCTGACAATTCCTTCTATGATAATACTTTTGTGTAGAATTACCCTTTTACCCTTATGTATATATTGAACACAAGGCATAGACCGTGTCATCCTTGTCCAGTTCAATATTGGGCCCATAGACATTTATCCTGTTATACCGGATGGGAAAATTCCATCTAGGTCAATCATGTCCCTCAGCATGCTTCATGGAGTACCCATCAACCGTCTTTATGGTTATCCAGTTACATACAACGTTTGATCAGCAATAAAGCACTCGGCTCTACTTCTAGGGTCCATAGTAGTTTCAGGTCGAAGGGTGGTATACACCATTATCACCATGAGAATTACTTATGACACTTTGTATAACATTCTATACAGTATTCTCATAGCGGGTCAATCCAGTATAAATATTACTCTTAATATTCATACCTATGTTTAAGACTTGACAACTCCTTTTCCATGATCCATGAGATGTGATCATCAGTCTATATACATAATAGTCTTAATGCTTTAATGTTATCCCACTTCACAATAAAGCTCGACTATGGATACTTTAAGAATAGTGTCCTTATGTTTAATGTGATATCATGATCAAGTCACACTTGATACATTAAACGGACTAGCTATTCTAGGGACTTTATTAAACAAACGTAATAAAGAAAAAGCCTTTTATTATTAATAAATAATTCGATACAAGTACCAAAAGTATTAGCCTCTAGGGCTTACACCAACATGTATTATCACCTCCTTTTGTGTTGTTCCTTCTATGTGCTTATTGAGTACAGATAATCAGGTACCTGAGTAGGAGCTTGAGGTTGATGACGGTGTTGATCCTCTTTAGTTGCTTGTCGATCGAGTCTTATAGTTGGAGCCTCTTTGATATGTGACAAGAAGGGAACGAGCTATTCAGTTATTTATTTTGTGTTTCATATTTTTCCCTTGATTTTTTATGATGAACCACGGTTTAAACTAATAATGTTGTTGAGGCTTTTAATGCCAAGTATTTTTATAATTTTCGCTGCTTATCAAAGAATTTCATTCTCAATTATGTGGTTCAAATATGAGTTTGATTGTTGTTGAGTAACATCCTACTTGGAGGATATATGTTTTTTTTGCTATTTTATTTAATTAATTGTTATGTTGGGAAGTAGGGTGGGGCACTATACAAGTAGTAACCAAGAAAGGAGGTATTACAGTGATTCTATAGCGGTAAATTCATGACCACTGAGCTATTGATTTGCCCAACATCAATAAAACAAGACTTACCATCGCGCTTTTATTGTTTCTAAAGGAAAAGAGAAAAGCACAAACAAAACCCAAAGGTAAGAAGTTTTCAAATAAAAACTAATAAAATGTAAGAGATTACAGGTAAGGGGGTTGGTTACACATAGGGATGGTATTAGCACCCAAATTGTCCTAGGTACTCCTAGGGAGCCCTTTTTTGTGTGCAAGTGTTTTAGTTGAAAAGATGCTTGCTAAAAAATTAGAATGAGGGGATGAGAAAATAATTCATTTATTTACAATTTTGTGTTTGACAAGACCTTCGGTCTTATGCCTACGTACCAACATAAAAATGAGGGATCAAAACGTCGTAGTTCGTGGTAAATTTTTTTAAGATGGGTGAATTGATTTTTAACAAAAGCTTAAAGATATTTTGTTATCAATGGGAGAATACTCAACCAAACATCCACCGATAATGAGGCTTTTGCAACATTTAAGATGGAGGGCTCAGACTTGGATTCAATCAAAAAGTATGCCATTAACCCCTAAATAATGGAATGTTTTACAATCAATATATCATGGAATGGGAGAATTATATCTCCACCAAATATAACTCAAATCTAAATGCTCTCTTTTGAAAAAGTTTTAAAAGAAAAAGGCATGAAGTGGCCAAAAAGGATTAGATGAGGTTATTGGTTCTTTTTGTCCTTTTAAAATTAAGGTCAATATGATTAAGTTCATTTACAAGTTTGATTAAGAAAATATTTTGAAAATCAATGGCATAAGGCCAAGGTTTATACTCATTAAGAAAAGTATAAGTTGAAAACAACAAGCAAAGAAGTTTTGAAAATGAGAGAGAGATTTTGAAATTAAAGAAGGAGGAGGAAATGAAGGGATTATCCTAGACAAGATTTAAAAGTTAATAGTTAAAAAGATCTAACCAATGGGAAGCATCCACAAGACAATAATGTCATACAGAAACCCATTTCCTTTGGATTATCAAGCAAGCAACAAAGCATAATCATCCAAGCAATTAATAAGAATACCAAGTGATATCAAATAAAGATAACGAAACATCCAAGCCAGCACTCCAAAGCAAGCAGTCTTCAATGTCATTTAGATGTATCAGATATAATATCCCTTGAAACATACTCAAAGAGAAAGCATCAGATGATATCAATAAGATCAAAATAACAATTCAGACAAGAGAGAATAAGCATAACAGATAAATCAAGGAAGTCTCTCTAACTTGTATCAGATGAATGGAATTGGCCAAGAAATAGTCTCAAAATAATGGCATTGGCCAAGTTCTTCCATAGCTCAGGGATATTGCCTACTCTAAGTCCATAAGTCCAAATCAAGTCACAGAAAGAGGTCTAATAGTCCACTAATGTAATTTTTAAGGGTTTTTATTTTTACTAAGTGTTTTAAGGTCCTAAGACCACAAACAAAACAAAATCACAAGCAGGAAATATATCACAAGCACAAATACAATAGCTCCTGTTTGCAAAGTGAAAATGACTGAAACATAAACAGTTTGCATGAATGTAAATGATAATGAATGATAAAATGAAAGAATTTAAATTGAATTAAAGTAAATGAAATTAAAATAAATAAATATTAGTGAATGTTAGTGGAAGAAGAAAATTGTTTAAGTCATTCTTTGGAGAACACTCAATCGTCCACTCACAAGCATGAAGATGTGAACCTAGACATCATTCATGAGAAGGACTCCAACTTGGAGAAAATTAATAATTATGCCACTAGCTCTCTGTAAGACCCCAATTTTGACCCTAAGATCCCTCATTCTATTCTCATCATATGCATTAACATTATGATCACACCTTGACATTCTCCTTATCCCTCATTCATTGGGTTTGCATTGGGTGAGATCACCAAGCACATTTCATTGTATCATACTTCATTTTTCTTTGTTTACTAACCAAAATACCAAATATATGTCATTTCATAGCTTAACTCTTTTGTAGGTAGTGCACATGCTCACCTATGCTCTATCAAGCTCATATCTAGGGTTTGAGACCCACAATGCAAGGATCTCAATCAAGAAATAGTTTACTATGGCTCTAAGTATCATATATGGATCCCCATGATCTTCAAATGTTATTTTGATCAATAAATCATCAAGAGTTTGGAGTTGGTTTGCCTTGGAAACCCCAAGTCATCTGGGTATCTTATGTGACTTCTTCAACAAGTCTCTTCACCAATTGATCAAAAATTTCAAGGGATACTTCACATCTCATCATATTATGCATATATGATTATCCATGAGTCCCAAAAGTCAAGATAATATCAAGCTAGAAAGTTGGTTCATGGTGGTTGACCAAAGGAATTCAACTGTTCAAAACTCGGGTTCCCTAGACCCTATCTCCTACCATTTTTGTCATATGAAAATGATTCCAAGAGAAAATTTACTCTAAATGACATTCCAAACAACTTTCATTTTGAGGTAAATAGCTAGTTTTGCTTGGGAAGTCATTTTTTATGGTGAAAGATTATAGGTCATTTTGTCTTAACCCTAATTTGGAGGTCAAGTTACCAAGACCATAACTTGCTCAATTTTTATGATACGAAATCCATTCAAGTTGCATGATCTAATTAAGGATGTCTAATTCAACTTTTATGTCTGGAGGAAGTGAAAATTCATCTTGCAAATACATGTGATAAAGGGAAACATTATAGGTCATTTTTGGGCAATACCATTGAACAAGTGATTTTCCTCAACTTCTAAAATGCATAACTCCTACATGCTAAATCCAAATGGGGTCAAATATGTGACCAATTTTAATGAATTTGAGAGAGCTACAACTTTGATGAAGGAACTTTTCATATTTCAAGCCTATAGAAAAAGTTACTCAAGGTGGAAGAAGTGAACATATTGCTTGATACTTATAAAAGTTTTTGATATGTTTGATTTTCCAAACTTCCACTTCAAATTTAATCATGATCCAAGCTTCAAATGAAAAAGTGTTCAACATTAAAGTTGTTCTTCTTGATCTAACCTTTCTAAAAAGTCTAATTCATCTCATTTGGACAAAGTATGAATGACTTGCGCATGGCTTAAAGTTGAGGACCATTTGGAAGATTTGAAGTTCCACTTTTCATACCCGATTGCATGGACTTTCCACATGATTTCAGCATTGATTACACATAATTTTGGACCCAAGTGCATCATTTGATGGGCCTATCACACGCCCACGCTAACATGCAAGTGAGATTTCCAACTTTGGCCAAAAATGGAAGTGTGCAGTTATCAATCTCATTGGCTATAAATACATTACGTCATGCTCAGAATCAACGGAGCCCGACGCGCAAGCTTTGAGTCAGCAACCCTACACCCCCACATTCAAAGGATATGCTTGAAGATTTTCTTTGAAAATCGAGTTTGAATCTCACACTATTTTTGAGATTGACACTCCAAGAGTCCTTCCTTCTCTTTGATCCATTTACACTCCATCAAGCATCTGAAGCAAGGCCAAGCATAATTGAGAGCAAGGTCGTGCCAATCTGAACCTGCATTGAAGGTGATTTTCAGAATTTTTCATCTTTTCGATTCTCACTCAATTCTCCATTTTTCTGGTTGATTTTTGGTTTCCTGAAGTCCTACCAATGTAGGAAACAAGATTGAGTTGCTTAGAGGTCAAATCGAAGCAACTCAGATCATGATCCTCAAATTTCAACTCCTTGTATATTTCTATATACTTGGAGTTAGACAAAATTGAGGTCAAATTTGAGCTCCTGAGCATTTTTTCTTTAAATTCATGTCCTCCTTTTTCATTTTGGTGATGGTTGAGGGTGGACCAGTCCGGTGAGGTCCACCGGAGAAGAAGATCGGAGCTCTGGCTCCGGCGGTGTGTTGACACGCTTCTGAACCACATGATCCTTTTAATTTGTTTTAATTTGGGGCATCCAAAGTGATTATCAGCCGTGTGGGACATTTGACTTGGTGTATGGTGGAAAGCACGCTCAGATCCACTTGATTTGCCACCTCAATTAATGAGGGAGATCATGTGGACCACGTTTTTTTTGTAATTTGTAATTTTTATTTTAATTGCCTTATTTTCATTAATTCATATTAATTTTAATTTGATCCAAAAAATATGGGACTTTCACCAAAAAATTTCAAATATTTTTCTCTTTCATTTTCTTAATTAAAATTATTTTTTGGATCAATATTAATATTTTTCACAACATAATTGTTTTTGTGCATATTTTTAATTGTTAGAAATACTTTTAAGTTTCCAAAAATAATGAATTTTTTTCTCCAAGGTCCTTTGACCTTGTTCGACCTATGATAAATCTCTTGGGTGGTTATTTGGTGTTTTGAAGAGGTTTTAGGTTTTTGATCAACCATAATTTAATTTAATGCATTTTTAATTGATTTTGTAATTGTCTAATTGTGAATAAATTGTGTTGAGCTATTTCCATTGACTTGTTGAGTTTGACTATTGTTGTTTGGCCTTGGTCAAGATTGATTTGACTTTGTTGGATTAAAATCATTGGATTTAGGGGATTGATGGAATGTATATTCCATCTCCCAAAATGAATGAATGATTTTAATTTAATAAAATCCTTCCCTTGTCCAATTTGTGTTTGTCTCATCTCCCATCCATCTTCATCTTCAATCCCTCTCTATCTCATCCATTTCATTGACCTATGATATCTCTATATCCTAAGGCTAATTGGTTCATAAACCAATATAAGTATGGATGAGATTAGGTCCACCCTTTTTCCATTTTCTTTATTAGTGTGGTATGTTTTAGGAGTGTGGTTCATTATACCATATCTCTAATTTGCATTAACACTAAAATTTCTATTTCCCGACCTCAGATAGTTGTGACTTCTACATAAGTCCAATTACGATTGCTTAACATAGCGCAAAATTTTGACCCAAAAGAATCACATTCTAGTAAGTAAGATTGTAAGTCTCCCCCCTTTCATGGTATTGTGTGGAAACTTGGCCTTTTTCCTTCCTTTGGAAAATGTCTTGGTTCAAGGATCCATGCTTGTGAATAGAGGGTTGAGTGTTCTCTAAAGAATGACTTAAATAATTGAAAAGCAAAAACAACACTAACTTCAAATCAACTAACATTTGACTAACTTTTAATTTCAAGTGATTTACTTTATGCCCTTTAAATTCAAGTCATTTATCATTTTCCATTAATCATGCCATTTAAATTGTTTATTTTAATGCCATTTTCATTTTTCTCACTTGAGCCATATCTTGTGATTGTATATACTTGTTTGTGCATTTTGTTTGTATTTGTGGTCTTTTGAACTTAATGTACATAATAACAACAAAAACCTCTAAAAAAGATTTGTGTGGACTGTTGGATTTGATATGAGACCTTGACTTAGAATTAGACAACATTCCCTATATGAAAAAGGACTTGGCCAATGCCAACTTTTATGAAATAAAGTGTTTGTGTGAATTGAATTTCCATCTGATGCAAGTGTTGAGATCCATTTGAGTTCATATGCCACATGGTCCTGAAAAAGTTGTTACTTTGAACTTGTGTCTAATGCCTTATTCTGAGCCATTCAAGGAGTATGTCATCTGATGCATGGGAGATTATGAAGAAGACTATGGAGTTGCTAACTTGGATGTGGCTATCTTTATTTGATGCCTTGCTCTTCATCTTGCTATATGTATATTGATATTGCTTGATTCTAAAGCCCAAGGGAAATTTAGGTTTCTATATGACATTCTTGTCTATTGGATTGCATCCCATTGGTCAGATCTTTTCAACTCTTAACTTCTAAATTTTTTCTTAGGATTAGTCTCTTCATCTCCTTCCCACTTCTTAAACTTTAAATTTATCCCTCTTTTCAAAATCTTCTTTGCTTGTGATTTTTGAACTTAGACTTTATTGCAAATTTGAAACCTTGGCCTTATGCCATTGTATTTTCAAACTCTTTTCTGAAGTAAACTTGTAAATGAACCTAACCATACTTGATTTAAATTTTCAAAAGACAAAAACATAACTAACACCCATTCAAACTCTTTTAGGCCTTTGGTGCCTCTTTTAAAGTTAAAATTTTGTTAAAAGCAACTCACTCACTTTGAAATTGTTACCACGAACTACAAGGTGTTGATCCCTTACTTTTTATGTTGGTACGTAGGAACAAGTCTGAAGTTCTTGTCAAACACAAAAATATAATTAATGAATTGTTTTCTCATCCCCACACTCTATTGATTGCAAACATCATTTTATACCAAAACACATGAACAACCTTCCCTATGTGTAACCAATCCCCTTACCTGTAATCTCTGGAATTTTATTAGTTTTGATTTGAAAACTTCTAATCTTTGGGTTTTGTTCGTACTTTTCCGTTTTCCTTTGGAAACAATAAAAGTGTGGTGGCGTCTCTGGTTTTATTGACATTAAGTTTATCCATAGCTTAATGATCATGAATTTAACGCTACAAAAATTAAGTGGCGACTTTGATGGGGAGTAGTCCTCAGTGGGTTTAGCCTACTTTTTTATGTGTATATAATTGTGTATTCGATGTTTGTATATTTGTTTGTATGATATAATCTTCTTGTTGTGCTTGGTGATCTCTGAGTGGTGAGATAAGTTCTAACCCTAACTTGAGTGCCATTCAGATAGGAGGATGGTATAGTCATGTTCGACTTGTGCGGAGTAGTCCTTAACAAGTTGGCTTGAGACCCATCTACTCATTGGAGACCCCTTTGGAGCTATTGATGTCACACAAGTTATTTGTGGTTATGCATTACTTTCTCTGATTTTGGGTCCGAGAAGCTAAGGACCGTAGAACATTTAACCCAACTTGGCCTATTTAGGATGTAGTGCGGAGATTGTTCAAGTGTAGACTTGATAACAGTTGTTACACGGTACTACACTCAGACAAGTTTCTCTTGAGAATATTATGGGTTGATGAGTCAGTCATCCTAACTTGTAATATCCGATAGATGGAATTAAGACTCTGGGAACTTTTTAGAACATGATCTACAGGTTTTATCCTTAGTACACTCCTTTGAGATTGTTCTTAACCTGACTCCATGCTCGTGACTCACAGCAAACCTTTGATTCTTGGTTGATCCAATCAAGTCTTGTCAATATCAATGGAACTTGGGTGTTGATAAGATGACAATGACTTGATTTATCCCATGACCTATGATTGTTTGCCTTGTGTCTGGTCCTTTACTTGTGACTTTTGCATTCATGATTCATGCGCATCATGACATTCATCACACAAAAAACGACTTCAAGGAACTGAGGTTTTATTTGCAATATTTTGAGACCATGGAATATGGATGAAGGAACACTAAGAAGTACAGTTTCAGATGTCCCGACTTGAAAGAGTTAAGGAAGCTATCATATTTTGTATTAGATCCCTTGGACTTCAAACAACGTCATGGAAAGCTTCTATCTGTTTTGTCTGCTGATGTAGTGGAAGGACTCTTGAGTGTATTGGTTCAGTTTTATGACCCTTTCTACCGTTGCTTCACTTTTCCCGATTATCAGCTCATGCCTATGTTGGAGGAGTATGCCCATCTCTTAGGAATACCTATTTCTGACAAGGTGCCTTTTAGTGGATTGGAGGAGATTCCCATATCTCATCTTATAGCTAAAGCTTTTCATTTGAAGAAGTTTGAGATTGAGGCTCATTTGGTGAAGAAATGAGGAATGTTTGGGTTGACTTCTGAGTTCCTTATTGGGAAAGCTACTGCCTTTGCTCAAGCCGCTAGTGTGGATGCTTTTGAAGCTATCTTTGTGTTGCTCAGCTATGGGTTGGCGTTGTTCCCTAACATTGATGGTTTTATTGATGTCAACGCCATTAGAATCTTCTTGATTAGAAATCTTGTGCCTACTTTGTTGGGTGATATGTATTTCTATTCGCATCTAACGAATCCTAAAGGTGGTGGAACTATTGTATGATGTGTTCCTCTTCTGTACAAGTAGTTTATTTCGCACTTGCCTCAGATGCCTGCTTTTGTGGAGAACAAACAATGTCTAAGGTGGTCTCAAAAACTTATGTCTCTCACTAATGATGGTGTAGTTTGGTATGACTCTTCATTGGGTAGCTTGGAGATTATTTATAGTTGTGGTGAATTCTTTAATGTGCCTCTTATTGGTACACAAGGAGGAATTAACTATAACCCTTCTTTGGCTCGCCGTTAACTTGGGTTCCCCTTGAGAAACAAACATAATAACACACAGTTAGAAGGTCTTTTCTATCAAGAGGGTATAAATCCCCAACATTTGAAGCAGAAGATTGTGCATGCTTGGCATAATGTGCATAGGAAAGGAAGATCTGAGCTTGGTTCGCGCAACTGTGTAGCTTTGGAAGATTACACTACTTGGGTGAAGAAGAGAGCTTTGGAGTTGAAGATGTCATATGCTTGTGAAAGAACTATATCTATGGTTGTGGTTGAGCCGTCAACTCTCCCTAATCAAGATGTAGAGGAGTTGGAAGACGCACTCGCCAAGATGAAGCAAGATAAAGATATGTGGGAAGAGCAGTTCCATGCTTTGAGCAGAAAGCATGAGGAGTTGCAGCTTGAGTCTAAGGACAAAGATGCACTTATTGAACTTCTTGAAGACCTAGCAGTGAAGAGACAGAGAGAGCTAGAGGGTCCATATTCCTATAGTATGCCTCAGCCTTCAATTTCTTGGAAGAAGATTGTAGATCAGCTTGTCCTTGAGAATGCTCAGATGAAGACTTCTTTTGAGTCTGAGATTCGACGCATCCGAAGGAAGTACGCGCCTGTAGCCAAATCATTTGACACCGTTGTCAGGGGATCCTCAGGATGATTAGTTTCCTTTTCTCTTGTATTTGTATTTTGGTTTCTGAAATGGTACTTAGTGTAATCCTTCCAAATTATATAAATAAAAGAGTTTTTTATGGTCAATCAAATTGTTACAATTGTTATTATTATATATTTGCAAACAAAATAGTATGTTCCTTGAAAATAAAAACAATCAAATCATTGCATTTCATGCATCATTTGCATAACAGGTTTTTCTTCCGCCAGATGTCTTATTGGTTATTCTTCTGTGTTTCAGCCAAGCTGACTCATCGATACAATGCTCACGCCAATTATCCAAGAATCATGGAACACCTGGAACAAGAGAACTGAGACTTGAAGGACGAGATTGCTCGCTTGACTGCCATGATGGAGTCTGTTCTAGCTGCTCAGAGCCAATATTCCCCAACGCTTGCAACTTCTCCTCCTTAAAGGACTGTCACCAGAGATTGCTACTTCAATCATGCCTACCACTCAGTATGCGCCTGCTATGCCTGCCGGATTCTCGTGGGAAATGTCGCTGTACTTTGTGCGTGAAGGTTTTGTGCCTACTTTTTCTTCCATGCCGACATCTAGCCCGATCATGTCTGTTCTGCCTACAGTTGTTCACTCTCTGCCTCGTGTTGAGGACACCATCTACCATTCCGAGTCGTTTGAGGGTCCGGATGTTTATGAAAAGATGGACGAGATGAAAGACCAATCCCTTGAGCTGCGAAAGGAGTTGAAGACCTTGAGGGGAAAAGATTTGAAAAGTATAAGGGGAATACCTGTCCACTTTGCTATCTTGTCATGTATGCCAGGAAAATGTTGACACAAACTGATAATGATCAGTTACTGATTCATTACTTTCAATATAGTCTGACTGGTGCCGCTCTGAGGTGGTGCATGGGATTCGATAGTGCAAGTGTTCGCACGTTCAATGATTTAGGTGAGGAATTTGTGAAACAGTACAAATACAATGTTGATATGGCACCAGATAGGGACCAGTTGCGGTCGATGTCTCAGAAGGACAAAGAGACATTCAAAGAGTACACCCACAGATTGAGGGAGCTAGCTTCTCAAATCAACCATCCATTAGAAGAGAATGAGATGACCAAGATCTTCCTCAAAACACTGAGCTCGTTTTACTATGAGCGAATGATTGCTAGTTCCCCAAGTGACTTTACTGAAATGGTAAATATGGGGATGATATTAGAAGAAGGTGACCATGAGGGGCGGTTATCTAAGGAAGAGGTATCTTTGAGCAAGAGGTATGGTAACAATTTCGCTAAGAAGAAGGAAGCTGAGACCAATGCAATATCAGTTGGGAGGCAGAGGAGGCCTCGGGTCAGAAGAAGTCCGCAACCCCGTCAACATCATCGTCAAGTATCATCTGTTATTCCAGTGTTTTCCAACAATTAATCAATGTCAATTCAACAACGTCAACAACATCCTCAACAAAGAACAAACAACTACAACAACACCAAAACCAATAATAATCAACAACAACAGAATTTTGAGAGGAAAAAGGTCTCTTTCCACCCGATTCCTATGTCGTATGCTGAATTGTACCCATCTTTGGTTCTCAAGAACCTTCTCCAACCGAGAAATCCGCCACAAATTTCAGAACCACTTCCATGGTCGTCGAAGCCAGAACTTCGTTGTGCCTTTCACCAAGGGGCTCCTGGCCATGATATAGAGAATTGCTACCCGTTGAAATACGAGGTCCAGAAGCTAGTGAAGAGTGGATGGTGTCCTTTGAGGACCGTGCACCGAATGTGAAAGCAAACCCATTGCTTCCTCATGATAATACCTCTGTTAATATGTTAGATGGTTGTCAAGGAAGTTTATGAGTATTTGATGTACGACGTATTCGTCGATCTTTGGTTGAGATGCATAAGACCCTGTGTTTTATTAGTAACTGTGAGCATGATCATGACAGTTGTACAATCTATAGTGTGAACCCCCGTGGGTGTTCAGTTGTCAAGAGAGATATCTAGAGGTTGATGGATGAGAATGTAATCCATATTCAATAGTCAAGAGATATAGATGATGTCAATGCAATAGTGCCAGTGTTCAAGATCCCTGAGAGGGTGGTAATTCAGTTTGATAGTAGCAGCGATCACAACATCATAATATTGGTATCGTCGTTGGTAATACGGTTAGCGGGTTTAGTCCCGTATGCATCCGATAGAGTTGTTCCATATCAGTATAATGTGACAATGGTAGAGAATGGTCAAGAGGTTCCATTACCTACGACTAATCCTGTTGTGAATATTGCCGATATAGCGAAGTTGACCTACAGTGGTCGTGTATTTGGTCCAGTTTTCCCGAAGAATGTAGAGGATGTCAGTAAGAAGGTGGAAGTGCCTGTAGTAGATCCAGATAGTGCTCCAAAGTGTCATCCTGCTGAATCCATCAGTTTGAAGCCTAATGATGATGATGAGGTGCTTCATTTGATTAAGAAGAGTGAATTCAATATGGTGGAGCAGCTGCTCCAAACTCCCTCCAAAATATTAGTGTTGTCTCTGCTTATGAATTCTGAAAGCACACAGAGAAGCATTGCACAAAGTATTGGAGCAAGCTTATGTGGAACATGATGTGACAGTGGATCAGTTTGAGCACATTGCGGCTAACATCACTTCCTCCAACAACTTAGGCTTTTGTGATGAAGAACTCCCTGAAGAGAGAAGAAATCACAATATTGCACTACACATATCAATGAATTGTAAGGAGGATGCGTTGTCCAATGTGTTGGTTGATACCGGTTCTTCATTGAATGTACTCCCAAAGTCAACTTTGTCAAGATTGTCGTATAAAGGATCTCCGATGAGATACAATGGTGTGATCGTCAAAGCTTTTAATGGTTCTCGCAAGATTGTTATTGGTGAGGTGGACCTTCTAGTGAAGATAGGTCCGAGTGATTTCCAAATTACTTTCCAAGTAATGGACATCCACCCGGCCTATAGCTGCTTATTGGGAAGGCCATGGATACATGAGGTTGGAGCTGTGACATCCACTATGCATCAGAAATTGAAATTTGTGAAGAATGGAAAGCTCATCTTTATGGGTGGAGAGAAGGATTTATTGGTAAGCCACCTGACGTCTTTCTCATATGTTGAAGCTGAGGATGAGATTGGAACTCTGTTCCAAGCTCAATCTATTGCTGAAGAAAAGAGAGTTGGGGCACCTATGTCCTCTTTTAATGACACGTAGAAAGTTGTTGAAGATGGTAGGTCTGATCAGTGGGGCCGTATGGCAGAGGTCGCCGAGAACAAGAATCACGCTAGTTTGGGTTTTCAGCAAAGATCGTCAGTTGAAGATGTGCAACCTAGTTTCCGTAGCGGAGGGTTCATCCATGATAATGAACAACACTCAACTGCAGTGACTAGGATGGTGCAGAAGAAGATTGCACCAATTTTGTGACGCATGGAAAAGCTTGCAACAATTGGGATCGATGTCGATGTTCCTGTTTTTGTTCATCGCTATAACTAATTACTTTATTGTTTTTGAAAATCCTTCTCCTATGCCTAAGGGAGAAGTGAACATTGTTTGGCATCTTTCGAATTGATCATTAATAAAATGCAATTCTATTCATCTAAATCTATGATGTTTTATTTTTACTTTTTTTTATTTTCTGAAAAATGGTAATCACAAAAAACATAAATAAATAATAAGTGTCCATCTGCATAATATTTGGTCTTAATTCAATTCTCTAAAATCAAAATATCAAATCATTATGTAGGTTGGTTTCTAAACCCATTAAATACAATGATCCAACTCCTTCTCCAAACTTTGAAATCCCTGTGTTTGAGGCTGAGGAAGAAAGTGATAAATAAAAGTCTGATGAATTGTCTCGTCTACTTGAGCATGAGGAAAAATCCATTCAGCCATTTGAAGAACAGATTGAGTTAGTCAACTTGGGTTCCGAAGATGATGTGAAGGAAGTCAAGATTGGGTCTCGACTGTGTCCAGAGGTTATGAAGGGGTTGGTTGATCTTCTTCGAGAGTATTCAGATGTGTTCGCTTGGTCCTATCAAGACATGCTTGGTTTGGATTCTGAGATTGTGGAGCATATATTGTCGTTGAAGCTAGAATGCCCGCCAGTCAAGCAGAAGTTGAGGAGGACTCATCCTGATATGGCAGTGAAGATCAAAGAAGAAGTACAAAAGCATATTGATGTTGATATTGTGCATGTTCTAAATAAGGATGGAAAAGTTTGTATCTGTGTCAATTATAGACATTTGAACAAAGCAAGTCCGAAAGATGATTTCCTTCTGCCACACATTGATATGTTGGTAGACAATACAACTTAATTCAAAGTATTTTTGTTTAGGGACGGATTTTCTGGTTATAACCAGATCAAGATGGCACCCTAAGATATGGAGAAGACCACATTCATTACACCCTGAGGAACATTCTGTTATAGAGTGATGCGTTTCGGTTTAAAGAATGCTGGTGCAACTTACCAAAGAGCAATGACCACTCTTTTTCATGATATGATGTTGTCGCACCTCGAAAAATGAGAACACGACTTAGCGAAGCGCAATTCCATGCTCACAATGATGGA
Organism: Lathyrus oleraceus; assembly: GCF_024323335.1. NCBI lineage: Eukaryota > Viridiplantae > Streptophyta > Magnoliopsida > Fabales > Fabaceae > Lathyrus > Lathyrus oleraceus. The sequence goes on along the minus strand of NC_066584.1, from coordinate 191,048,981 downwards.
CTGAATAGAGTCACCACCGAACTTTATTTATCACAAAGAACGACAATGGTTATGGTCGTCGCAACCAAATCAGGGTTCGGGAGTCGATTACGCAAGGGGAAGGTATTAGCACCCCTCACGTCTGTTGTACTGAACAGGAACCATTAGGTTAATTGTGCGCGTTAGTGTTAGCTTGAAATGTTAGGCTTCTCAAGATATTATGAGGTAAATAATAATAGGATCAAAAGATAAGATAAGATGTTTTTGGATATTTTTGCAACGAATGGGACTAAACCTAAGTTTTTTATTAATGGGCCTGACAAGATTTCGCAATCCTTCTCCTACGTATCTCAATAGAGAACTCAAGGTTTACGTAGTTCTGGGTAGAAAATGTTTGTTTGTTGGTCGATTTTAGCGAAAGCTATATTGAATTAATCGACGTAGAATATGTTTTACCCAAAACAGATGAGGAGCGGACGTATACTACACATCGAATGGATTTACAAATCAACATTCGGGAAAACGTCACTTGTCTCAGCTCAACAATTTTGGACGAAGCATTTCTTTACATCATCTTAAGACAAGATAACTTTCGTTTATGAAAAGGTTTTTATGATCAATCGCACAGCGGCGAAAAAGAGTTTGATTGGTTGGATGTAATTTTGGGCTTGAAAGACGAGTATTTATGACTTGCAAGCTCTTACAACTTGGGTCTAATACTCGAGACTACGTCTGGACCTTTCACCCAAGTAATCTTTTGCTTTCAATTTTATTGAGAAAAGAAGTTTGAATATTTACAAGTATTTTGAAGAGAAGACGAATACTTATGGCTTGCAATCTCTTACAACTTGGGCCTAATATTCGGGATTACGACTGGATATTCCATCCAGGGTAACCTTTTTCTTCATATTTTACTTATGAAAATGATTTGAATATTGGAGTGTTTTGAAGAGAAGACGAATATTTATGGCTTGCAAGCTCTTATAGCTTAGGCCTAATATTCGGGACTACAACTGGATATTCCATCCAGGGTAATCTTTTTCTTCAGATTTTATTGAGAAAAGACGTTTGAATATTGCAATTGATTTAAGAAAAGTCACTTGATACCTGGTGAAGGTTTGATTCACATAAATTAAGACATGATTTAAATTGAAATTGAAACGGTTTAAAAATGATTGGAATTTTAAAATAAATTAAAATTGGAAAATAATTTGATTTGTGATCAAAATGAAACAAAGACCTTAATCATTCACCTTGGAAATTAGTAATTAGTTATATGAATTAAATAACCTAATTGAATTTTTTTATAAAAATAAACAACAAAAGAAGATGGGGTATGCGATGACAATAAAAACAAAAACTTCATGGGCCAAAGGCCCATTTGACCACCTCCATGTCCAAACAAAACACCAACGAAAAAAACCTATATCCCAAAAGAGGGAAGGCGGATGAGGGAGTATATATGCTATGGTTCTCACGAATTCCATTTCCATTTTTTCTTTTCTTTCTCTGACAACATAAAAAATGAAATTCTATTACTTTCAAATTTCTCAATATGTAATTTCTCTTTCAGCCTGAAAAATCTAAACTCACCAATCTCAACATAGAGGATAACTAATTTAGATGAAAAGCAGTGGTTACCGGTGACGGTGATATCGAGCAAACAGATGTTTTCAGAGATGATGGAAGCAAACGGTGCAAATAGGAAGGTGGTTTCGAATGTTCAATGGAAGCGACGGTGTTACCGGTGACATTGAGTTATTTCGGTGATTCCAAACGGTGATGTACGAGCGATGACTTTTGATTGTTCTTATGTTTCCGTCGAGTGGTGATCGTTAGTCCAATGACGTTGCGGTTTGGGTTGTTCTTCCTGAGTGTAGACCGGAGGGAGTTTGTGAGACGTGGTTTGATGAAGAAGAAAGCTACAATGAGAGGGTGAATTGGGTTTTGCAAGACATAGGTCCTTTAATGGTGGATCTAGTGCAACAGCTTAAGGGTGCATTTGGAGTGAGGAGTGCCAGAAATTTCTATGACATCCATAAGCAGTGCATTTTATGCAGGCGAGATCTACTGCAAAACTGAGTTTGTTGGTTGTGAAGATCCGACTGCAATTTCGATGGAAGACATCGAGGCCATGTAGTTGGGTGGTCTGATGGTGGAGGATGATTAATGGAAGGTTGCGTTTTTGAGTGTGTTGGTGTTGGTGTTGTAGTAGATAATGCAGGCAAAAAAGTGAGTGTGTTGGTGTTGTTGTTGTTGTAGAAAATGCCGTTAGAAAAGCTATTGTTTGTAGCTTTGTTGAGAGGTTTTTAGGGTGTTCAAATGGTGTTGGTATTAGAGTTAGAAATAAGTTACGAAGGAGAGTATTTGTGGTTATGTTTGTGCATGTTTTTATGTCTTTTAAACAAGCTTGAAGGTGATGAATGAATGTAGTTTTGTTAAAGGTTATGAAGATGATGCTCTAATGAGTGGTTTTTGAGATGTTCCTGTGAAACAGTGGCAGCGGAAGAGAGTATTTTGGGGTGGTTTTGAAACAAAGAGTGGAGTTTATAAGAAGAAGCAGAACAAGGTGAGAAAGAAGAGATGCTGAAGACACACATTTTTTGAAATGAAAAAAGGAAGAGAGGTTCCTTGAGTTGAAGTTCAAGTGGTATGGATTTGTGTAGCAGAAGGAAGATAAGGTTAGATAATGATTGAGGTGTGTTGTTTAGTTGTAGTGTGTATGTTACATATCATGAAGGTGTTAGATGTTGGAAGTTGAGGTTAGAAAATGGATGTAGTAGGTTGATGAAAAAATAAGATCCTTCTTTTTTCTCAAAGATTAGCAGGATGCCGTCACTTTTTATTTTGCGAGTGAGTTGAGAGGTTCAAAGAAAAGAAAAATGATCCCTATTGAAAATGGAGAGTCTTCCTTCCCATACTAAGTGACAGTTCCCATTTAAATTTCAAAATGAGAGAGAAATCCCCCCCCCTAAAAAAAATGAAAGTCATCACCTTACTTTTTGTTACTTTTTGACATGTTCCCATATTAGTGAACCAAACTCCTATCTTCACTTCCTTCTTTCACACGCATCCAAAGAGATCTGTTGGGAGACAAATCAGAAATGGGCCACGTGGCACTCTACTAAGGGAGGAAGGAAGACATTCTCCACTTTTTATTTTCTTAATTAATTTAATTCAATTAATTTCTAATTTTTTGATTGGATGAGAGGAGTGGACACGGATTGCCAATATGAACCAATGATCAAATGTATCTAATGGTTAGAAATAATTCAAAGAAGCACACATTGTTGGACAACTTAAATGTCTAGGATGACCATTATAGATGCTTTAATTGATTAAAATCAAATTCAATTAATTAAAACAAACAAAATTCACAACTTTTAAAAAACAACCATTGATTTGACGCACATTCGTCGATTAATTCAACTAGTTTGCCTGTAGATTCGAAAAAATTATTTCGACTGATATTCTAGGCACTATGCGGTATGTAATGCATGTTATGATATGTAAAGATGCAACGACTATGACGAATGTGTTAAATTGGTGATTCGGGTCAAAATTGGGGTGTGACAGATGCATAAAGAGATCGAAGTCTATGTTGATGATATAATTGCAAAAATCCAGTGATGAAGAAGAACATTTTAAGCATTTGTTGAAGTTATTCCAGCGTTTGAGGAAGTACAAACTTCGCTTGAATCCCAATAAGTGTAATTTTGGTGTTCGTTCTGGTAAGTAGTTGGGCTTTATTGTCAGCGAGAAGGGTATTGAAGTTGATCCTGCCAAGGTCAAAGCAATACAAGAAATGCCTTCGCCCAAAACTGAGAAGCAAATTAGAGGTTTTCTCGGCCGCTTGAATTATTTCTCCAAATTCATTTCACATATGACTACGACATGCGCGCCTATATTCAAGCTTCTTTGGAAAGATCAGTCTTGTGATTAGACCGAAGGTTTCCGAAAAGCTTTTGATAGTATCAAAGAGTATCTGCTTGAGCCTCCGATTTTGCCTCCACCTGTTGAAGGAAAAGCTTTGATCATGTATCTGACTATGCTTGATGAGAGCATGGGTTGTGTGCTTGGTCAGCAAGACGAAACTGGAAAGAAAGAATATTCTATTTACTACCTCAGTAACAAATTCACCGACTGTGAGACTCGATATTCTATGCTAGAAAAGACTTGTTGCGCTTTGGCTTGGGCTGCTAAGCGTCTACGTCAGTATATGTTAAATCATACCACTTGGTTGATATCCAAAATGGATCCAATCAAGTATATTTTTGAGAAGCCTACTTTAACTAGGAGGATCTCCTGTTGGAAGATTTTGTTATCAGAGTATGATATTGAATACCAATCTCAAAAAGCTATTAAAGGTAGTGTTTTGGCTGACGATTTGGCTCACCAACCGATTGAACATTACGAGTCAGTACAGTATGATTTTCCTGATGAAGAGATCTTGTACCTAAAGATGAAAGATTGTGATGAACCATTGCTTGAAGAAGGGCCAGAACCTGCTTCCCGTTGGGGCATGGTATTTTATGGAGCTATTAATCAATATGGTAATGGCATTGGGGAAATAATTATTACTCCTCAAGGCATGAATTTTCTGTTTACAGCTAGGTTGACTTTCAAGTGTACAAATAATATGGCGGAGTATGAAGCTTGCATTATGGGGCTTAAGGAGGCCATTGATCTCAAAATCAAGTATTTGGACGTCTATGGAGATTCAGCTTTGGTTGTACATCAGATCAAAGGTGAATGGGAGACGAATCAACCCGGTTTGATACCATATAGTGATTATGCAAGGAGGATTTCAACTTTATTTACAAAGGTTGAGTTTCATCATATCCCTCGAGATGAAAACTAGATGGCAAATGCTCTTGCAACATTAGCTTTGTTGGTTCTAGGTGTTGGCAACAATCTTGGTAAAACCTAGAGTGTTCACAAGATGTCACATGTGTTGTCTTAACATAAGATAACTTGTACCTGCTGGATGTTTAAAATGTGATTATGCATGATTTTATTGAGATGTCAGAGCCGATGTCATGACATCTATATACAGAACATTCAGTCTGAATGTTATGTATTATGTGATTGCATTTTTAATGGCAATTTGTGTATGATTGATGAGTTAATTGAACATGCTATCAATCAGTAATTACAACGTGATTAACTTATTTTCCAAAGAGATCTAATCAACTGTCATGAGAAGATCTGAATGGAAAATAGTTTTAGGGTTTTCTGATGTCCAAGCCCAGCCAAATGCTTCGATAAAAAGGACATGGAAAACCTGATTTGATACACAAGAAATAACGAACAAAATATTGAGAGAGAATAAGGGTTGAAGTCTTGTGTGGTCGTGTGAATTGTAAGCCATTCAATTCATCCATAGATGATTGAATTGGTCTGATTTTTTAGTTGTAATTTGTCACTCAAAGCTTTTAAGCATGAGTGTGTGTCTACTTGATTGAAGTTGTTAAGTAAGATCAAGTGTGTGTCTTTGAAGAGTGTCTTCTTTTCATTGTGATTCTTATTTAATATCATTGCTGTGATTGAGGGGGAGTGAGTGGGATCTCATATCTAAGAGTTCTTAGGTAGAAGTCACACGGGTAGAGATTGGGTGAAAAAGACTATAACTTGTGTTGTTTACTGAGAGTCTTTGAACTGATTCTATTTTAGTGGATTTCCTTCCTGGCTTGGTAGCCCCCAGACGTAGGTGAGTTTGCACCGAATTGGTTTAACAATTTCTTGTGTCTCTTGCATTACTATTCTCTATCTTTTATCCTGTTTGTATTGTTCAGATATTAGTGTCGTGACATTACCTTTGACATCTCATATTTGATACCAGGATTTCAATTGGTATCAGAGCAGGCATTCTGCTCTGGTTCTGGGTGAGATTTAGGGACGTTACTTTCTGGTAATATGGAGAGAGATGGAGGATCTGTTCACAGACCACCTATTCTGGATGGATCCAACTATGACTACTGGAAACCTCGGATGGTAGCCTTCCTAAAATCTCTAGATAATAAGGCTTTGAAGGTTGTGTTAACAGGCTGGGAACATCCAGTTATCACTAAGGATGGAGAAGCCACTACTGATAAGAAGGCTGAAGAACAATGGACCAAGGGGGAGGATGATTTAGCCCTTGGGAACTCTAAAGCATTGAATGTTATATTCAATGGAGTAGATACGAATATCTTCAGATTGGTAAATAACTGTGAGGTGGATAAAGATGCTTGGGACATTCTCAAAACCACTCATGAAGGCACCTCTAGAGTGAAGATGTCTAGACTACAGCTGCTCACTACCAAGTTTGAAAATTTAAGGATGAAAGAAGATGAAAATATTCATGAATTTCATATGAATATCCTTGAAATTGCTAATGCCTCAGGAGCCCTGGGTGAGAAGATGTCAGATGAAAAATTAGTGATGAAAATACTCAGGCCACTCCCTAAGAGATTTGCCATGAAAGTGACATCCATAGAAGAGTCTCAAGACATTTCCAATATGAGATTTGATGAGCTAATTGGATCCCTTCAAACATTTGAGATGGGAATGTGTGATGGATCTGAAAAGAAAGTCAAAAGCATAACCTTCATGTCAAACACTGAGGAAAGAGAGGAGGAGAATGGTCAAGATATTGATGAAGATCTGGATAATGATGTAGCAATATTGGGAAGACAGTTCAACAGACTTCTGAAAAAGATGGATGTAAGATCTAAGGCTAATGTCAAGAACATATCATCTGACATCAGTAAATCCAACAATGCTGGAAGAAAAACAAGGTCAGATGAAAAGCCCAAAGAAGGAAAAGGAGTTCAGTGCCATGAATGTGATGGTTATGGACACATTAGAACTGAATGTGGAACCTACCTCAAGATACAGAAGAGGAGTCTTGCTGCCACTTGGTCTGATGAAAGTGAAACAGAAGAGTCTGCAAATCTTGTGACTACCTTGACTAGAAGATGGGGTTCTGATGAAGACTCAAGTGATGATGAAGTAACCTTTGAAGAGTTGGCCACTACCTACAAAAATTTGTGTTACAGAAGTACAGAAGTGTGTCAACAAGTTGAAAGCCAGAAGAAAGTGAAAGCACAGCTGGAGAAAGAGAAGGCAGAACATGTGGAAACCATCTCCAAGTTGAAGACTGAAGTTGTATTCTTGAATTCAAAACTGGATGAGATGACCAAGTATGTAAGAATTCTAAACAATGGATCTGACACCTTAGACACAATTCTCCAGACTGGACAAATAACAGGAGACAAATTTGGCATTGGGTTCAATGAATCTAAGCCTGAGTGCAGTAACACTGGTGGCAAACCTAAATCCCAACCTAAGTGCAACCATATTGATAGCAAACCTGAGATGTCACATCATATGTCACAATATCATAAAGGAATACAACAGAAAGGGAAACACCAAAAATGGAGATGTCATTACTGTGGAAAATTTGGCCATATAAAGCCTTTCTACTATAAGCTGTATGGTTATCCTAGTCCTGCTCATCATCAACCTAGATCCACACATCACAGACCTATCAACAAAAATCAATGGGTTCCTATGACTAATTTTACAAGTCTGATAGCTCACACTTCCTTCAGAGTTTCAGCTAAAGAAGATTGGTATTTTGACAGTGGGTGCTCCAGACACATGACTGGAAACAAAAACCTGCTAACTGGCCTTCATCCTCATGCCACAAGCTATGTAACCTTTGGTTATGGAGCAAAGGGTGAAATCAAGGGGATTGGTAAGCTTGATTGCCCTGGAGTTCCCGACCTTGACAATGTCCTACATGTTAAGGGATTGACTAGAAATCTAATAAGCATCAGTCAACTATGTGACCAAGGTCTAAATGTAAACTTCACTAAAACTAAATATCTGATTACTAACAAAGAAAATGAAGTGATCATGAAAGGATTCAGGTCAAAAGACAACTGTTACATGTGGAGTTCTCAAGAAACTGGTTGTTCTTCAATGTGTACTTTAGCCAAAGAAGAAGAAGTGAAGATATGGCATCAAAGATTAGGCCATCTACATCTTAAAGGTATGAAGAGGATTATATCTATTGAAGCTGTTAGAGGAATTCCCAACTTGAAGATTGATGAAGGAAAAGTCTGTGGAGAATGTCATATTGGAAAATAGACAAGAATGTCACACCAGAAGCTCAGACATGACACCACTTCCAATGTTCTGGAACTCCTCCATATGGATTTGATGGGACCCATGAAGGTGGAAAGCCTTGGTGGGAAGAAGTATGCATATGTAGTGGTGGATGACTTCTCCAGATACACCTGGATCAATTTTATAAGAGAAAAATATGATGTTTTTGAAGTCTTCAAAGATCTTTGTCTAAAACTTCAAAGAGAAAAGGAAAGTCAAGTTATCAAAATTAGAAGTGATCATGGGAAGGAATTTGAGAACAACAAATTTGCTGAATTTTGTTCTTTAGAAGGAATTAATCATGAGTTCTCATCTCCCATTACTCCCCAACAAAATGGAGTGGTGGAAAGGAAAAATAGAACCCTTCAAGAATCAGCCAGAGCTATGATTCATGCCAAAAAATTGCCCTACCACTTTTGGGTTGAAGCCATGAACGCAGCCTGCTATGTCCACAACAGAGTGACCTTGAAGAAAGGGACTCCTACAACTTTATATGAAGTCTGGAAAGGGAGAAGACCTACAGTCAAATACTTCTATGTGTTTGGTAGTAAATGCTATATCTTGACTGATCGTGAACAAAGAAGGAAGATGGATCCCAAAAGTGATGAAGGAATATTTCTGGGCTATTCAACAAACAGCAGAGCATATAGAGTCTTTAATTCCAGAACTAAAGCAGTGATGGAATCTATTAATGTTGTGGTTGATGACCAACAGACTGATGTCACAGAAGATGTTGAAACATCTCTGAATGATCCTGTAGCGGGGTATTCGTTACCATTAGAGATATTGACTAAATCCAAGGTAAATCATACAAGTCGAGTCGCCACCGCACTTCTATTTATCCAAAGGAATGGTTAGAAAGCGAACAAAAACCTAATAGTTTTATCGAAATCAAAAACTAGTAAAAGAGAGTCAGAGATCTGGGTAAGGGGGTTGGTTATGCAATGGGAAGGTGTTAGGCACCCAAAACATCTTAGGTACTCCTAGGGAGCCCTTTCCACACTTGTTGTAAAGGTTGTTGTTTTGTGAAAAATTTGTTTGCACAAACATGATTGAAGAGATGAGAAGAGAATATACAAGTTTATTTACATTTTGTGTTTGGATGGATAAACCCATTGCCTACGTACCATCTTAAAAAAGATTAGGATCAAAACCTCGTAGTTCGAGATAAAAATCTCAAAACAAGTTGGTGAATTCATTGGTCCAAAAGCCTTAAGGTCTTTTGTTATCAAAGGGAGAAAACTCAACCTAAAACCACAAATCCACCACGTGAGGATAACTTCAACATGCTAGTGAGGGGTTAACCCTATAATAAGCATGGAAGACTCATTGTCCATCACTAAGGATATAGGTGAGTATTACATCTACCACAAAGATAACTCAAACCTAATAGCTAAAGGTTATTAAAAAAATTTGATTAAGGAAGTGGCCATTGGAACCACAAAAAGACATTTTGATGGGTTATATTTACCAATTAGAAGTGTATACAAAATGGTCAAAGTTAACTTAAAGATTCATGTAAATACCTTAGGATTGGCATTAATTTTGTAAAACAAATAATGTAATCATCTCTGTTGTTTTAATATGTTGGGTTGAAGAAGTTCAACATCTGGACCAACATGTCATGTACGATGTCACGACATCATGCCTGTGACATCGTACATGTGTAGAAAACTGAATTAATTAATTCAGTATATATTCTGGGATTAGTGAGGATATTTGGTGAATATCCTAACTTCCATGTGGAGGTCTTAAAGACTCAATCAGAATATATATAGGCTCCAAATATGGAGATATATATGGAGAGATTTTAGGATTGAAGACCTTGTTTATAGCAGAATTTTTCTGCTGGCTTTGTAACAGCAAAGAACAAGTCTGCTGCGATTTCTGAAGGCCCAAATCCAGTTGGGTGATTAGGTTATAAATAGCAAACTGTAACCTAGTTTTTGCAAGCCTCTTAGAATGTAAAGTTAGGGGTGTGTGTGAGGTAAACCTCCCAACTTGTGGGAAGGTTACCGTGTGTTTCTCAGTGTTCAAAGTTGAGAGTATTTGTAACTCAAAGCCTGTAGGCAAGAGTGATTATGTGCTTGAACGAAGCTGTGAAGCAAGTTCAAGTTGTTTAGCATTACATTGTATTTGTAGTGATAGGAATGGAAACTGGAGGTTTCTATCTAGGAGTTCCTAGGTATAGATTGCATTGGGTAGGGATTAAGTGAAGAGTTGTAAACGGGGGAGTTTAACTCTGAATTATTACTGCTGATAGTGGATCTTCTTCCTGGCTTGGTAGCCCCCAGACGTAGGTGATGTTGCACCGAACTGGGTTAACAATTTCCTGTGTTTGTTTACATTCTGCATGTTATAATCCTGTCTGCCACAACGCAGGTTGTAACTCAGTCTGTTTATCAAGTTAATAACAAACTTGATACATAACCTTTTGTTTGAATGTCAATCAGAATGTTTTGACATTCATCATTAACAACACATACTGAATAACAGGCATGTTGCTCTCAGTTCAGTATTTAGTTAAGTCTGGTCTTCAAGAGGATAACAGACCTGGCCAAAGGTTCATAGTGAAACTGTCAAACTGGATGTCTTGACAGTTGTTTGTGTAGGCTGATACTTAAGTAGAGACTGGTTAGTCTTTCACAGTCTAGCAAAGTTAGCACAGTCTATTTTCAGGAACATAACAGAATCAGCATGAGGTATATGTTCTGGATGTCAAACTTAATGTTGTGACATTCACACCTGACAGTTGTGCTAAATTGTAGGATAATTAGTTTTTCTGTTTCAACATTTTTCTCAGGCTAGTTTTAGGAATCCAACAGCTGAGCTAAAATCCAGGAAAATAACAACTAACCTACAAGTAATGAACCTAACAAATAGCCTATTTGTCTGCTCCCTAATGTGTGGAAATTAGGTTAACTTGTTTAACTTTTGGTTTAGGAAACACTAGTACTAAGCCAGCAAACTGGAATACAGTAACAGGTGATGTTCAAATCAATGTTGATATATCATGCTGATAACTGTGCAAACACAACAGAAGTAAGTATGGTGTTTGATCTATGTTGTGTCTTTGTACAAGAAGGACAGAACTAGGTGTACTTCCATTCTAAGGTAATACAGTAGCAGATGTCGTGTCAACTGTGAAAGCGTGCTTGAGTACAGGGTTTTTAATTTGTATAACTGTCTTGCTGTATTAGTTACAATGTTGGATCAGATGTCGTGACTTGGAGTAGAACATCTGAATTCTGACTACGCAAGAATTTCAAATGGTATCAGAGCAGGCATCCTGTTCTGTTTCTGGATGAGATCCATGGGTGATACTTTCTGGTATCTTGCAAGAAGTTATGTTAGTACTGATGTTGGAACCTGTAGAAGATTCTGTGGTTTCCCTGAATGGTCCCTTGAAGTAGGTGGATGAACTATTCATGACAGGAACTGTGTGCACCTGCCTCTGGAGATTGGCAATTGGCCTTTGTGTAGGACAGCTGTGCTAGTATTGAATCATATTCAAACTTGGTATGTTCTTGGAGGCTGATCTGGTGAAGTGTGTGTTCATTGGTTGAGTTGTATTATAATTTCCGCTGCATAATACCTTGCAAAACTCAAACTCTGGTGTAGTTTCCCCTCATGAGGATGAAAGGCTGCTGTATTCAAGATTTCATCATAATCTTCTGAAGATGTCAAAGATACTTGAGTCTCATCAAGTCCACTCTTCATGGTAAGAATCACCTGATCACTGATTCGTGTACTCTCCTGGGTAGTGTATATGAAGACCTTGAAGACTTTCGAGGAGGTTTTGTTTCAAGGAGGTTAAACTAATGTTCTATGTGATGTTAGAACATGTTGTTCAACAAGTATGCAGTTACTGGTTGAAGAGCAGATGTTTTTAGGTGTCAAACAAAGGGATACCTTGGTTTGAAACCTACTCCTGACCTGGAAGAGGAGACATCTGTGTGTGCTAAGTTGACAAGGGTAGGGTCAACTGTGTGTATGCTCAAGAAGGTCACTTTTAGAAGTTTAATCTCTAGAAGTAGAGCTGGTTGTTATGTGACACATTTGCAATGGAGGATTCATCTCTCTCATTCTAAGGGTGAATCTAATATGGAAAGAGTCTCAAAACTGTTGAGGTGCTTACAAGCAGAAGATGTTGACACAAGAAGAGTATTTTCAAAATATTCTTATGGTGGAAGTATCTGAAAGGATAATTGGGAAAGGATCTAAGATCAATGTCTACTTGTGCCAAGTACAAGTATTTAATTGATCATCCTTGGAGCCCAAGATAACTGATGTTCTTAAAGATATTGGAACATCTCTTCTTCAAGACCCTGTGCAGAATCACAGGAAGGATAGTACATTGGTTTATGATCTCTCTCCTTGGTGGCAGCAAATGCATATGATCTCTGAAAAGGTTTCCTGAGAAGAAACTTGTTCAGCCTTGGTGTGTACAAGAAGAAGAAGACATCATAGTCTTGATGTTGGTTACTTGGATCAGGTTATTTCTGATCTAGGTAAGGAAGTGCATTGGCTAATGCACACTGTGGAGTTAAGAACAAGTGGCAGCAGTCTTAACATCATGGAAACAGCCTTGCTTTAGGAAGTGGAATCCTTGGTATAGCTGAAGGGTTAGTCTCTAACTGGTCCTTCTGAAGACTCATGCATCAGAGTGTCTGATGTCTTTGGAGAAGAAGCAGGAATTCATCAAGGTGTGAGCTTGGATGACTTAACTGCAAACCTGCAGGATGGAGGGTGTTTACTCAAACTTGGTTCCACAATCAAGTCTATGAGAGCATTGAACTCTTGTTCTGTGTAGGGAGGAAGTTCTTTCAAGTGGCAGAAGAAGGAGTTGAGTTCAACAGCTAAATGTTAAAACACAATGTTGTGACATTTGGTTCAACATCAGAATCTTAGTTGGTGAAGTGGCACATCAACTTAAGATAGAAGGGTCTACAGAGTTGTAGATTGGGTACTTCAAAAAGATAGTTCAAATTTGCAGTTCTTTGGAGTTGCTGGATGGAGAAGATGTTACATGGTCATGTCTAAGAGAATCTAAGTTTTGGTTAACATGTAGCTTGAAGTTCAAATCTCACCTGGAAGGTCAGAATATCTTAGGGAGAAGTCTGATAAGCTTGGAGAGGTCAAAAAGTGGCATTTAACTTTTTCATATGAGGATTCATGAAGGAGGTAATCAACCAGTGGCATTTGTTCTATCTCAGAAGTGAGTTCGAAGAATCAAGATAATCAATATATGGCAGCTGATTATTCTTGAGGAGAGTCTGAGACACATTACTTTTGTTCAGAAAAGTAGTAAGTTGAAGACAAAAGGAGGTGTTTTCTATTCATCTCTTGGAACTTGTGGTAGGAGTTCTGAGCTATCTATGGTAGATTATCTCTTGTAATGGGATGAGAATGTATATGTCTCAATTAGTGTCTGGTTTCTTTTGGATCAAGTTGGTGTCTCAGTGATATCTGAAGATTATTAGATGGTGGTTTTTCGTTATGTTGTGAAGGATGTCCTAACGAATGTTAAAACATTCTGTGAGGTGGTTTTCTGTTCTGGTCAGAAGAGAGATTGACACAGAGTGTGGATGTGTTCAGCCAAGAGGGTTGAACAGAGGGTGTGCTCTTGAAGACATGAAGATGCGTCTTATGTTCTCCATTCATCAAGTGGTCTGGGTTCTCTTTGAATCAGGAAGTATGTGAAGGTCCAACTTTGTTGGATATGTTCATGTGTGATCTCCAAGTTTCAAGAGGAGAGTTGGTGGTTCATGTCAGGGGGAGTTCTATCTTTGCGCTGCAAGTAATCATCAAGCTTGTAGTCTATGTGTACTCAGATGACAAGGTATGACACCTTGTTAGTTATTGGGGTGATGTGATGTGTGTCAAGCCTGAGGGAGCAGAAGAATGTCTGACCGGATGTCATGACATTGCCTTGGATAATCTTGTTATTTCCTTCTGAACCTTAAAGTCATGAGGAAATATGGATGTGGTGTGTCTAATTATGATAAATTAGAATAGGCTTGATTGTTACAGTTGTGTGGTACAGGGGGAGTAACCATCTACTGGTGTTTGTGTTTTTGGCTTTAGTGGTGCCAGATGTCAAGTTTCTACTGGAGGTACGAAAGTAGTCTTAGGAAATGTTGATAGGAAGAATACTTGAAGAATGCAGGCAAAAGCCACGTTGAATGTTAAGACATCGCGTGCAACGTGTTAGACTGCATATAGGGAATAGTCTCCATGCACTGGAACTGCTGTTTTGGAAAAGAAATAGTCAAGAGCTATAAAAGGTATTCAAAGATAGTTTGAGATTTTGTTGGTGATTCTATGACTGTTTCTTAGCAAATATTAATGAATCTTGACCAAGCATTTTTTCCTACCGTTAATTCCTAAGCACGGGCTGGACTATTTAAAGGATGTAATAGCCCTCTTCTTCTCACAAGAGAAACACTCCATTCCCTCTAAACCATGGGGTATGTTAAGGTTTGGGCAAACTGCGCCTGGATCTGGTTTTGTGAGGGGTTCATTTACAAATGTTTAGCTAAAAAGGGGGAGAGAAATACAGTCCTGAGAATGTACCAGAAGCAAGTAAAATGTGGTAGCAAGCAGAAGTTGGCTTCAGGCACAGAAGTCACTAACTGGGCATATCACTTGTGTCTTGTGATCTGAGTTAAGAGGACAGTTCTTGTGATCTGAGTTACATTATCTATGTACTCAGCATTACATATTCTTCTAGAAGCTCTACCGGTAAGGGGAAGGGTTCTGAAGCAACTGATTCTTGTTCCTCTACTTCCTCATGTACACCAACTTTGGTGTTTGTGGTGGTGGAGACAATGACAGAGATGAAGAGCATACCCATATTGGGATGTATTGTCCAGTGTAATGTTTATTTGTTTTAGCTAAAATTTACCAAAGGGGGAGATTGTTAATACCTTAGGATTGGCATTAATTTTGTAAAACAAATAATGTAATCATCTCTATTGTTTTAATATGTTGGGTTGAAGAAGTTCAACATCTGGACCAACATGTCATGTACGATGTCACGACATCATGCCTGTGACATCGTACATGTGTAGAAAACTGAATTAATTAATTCAGTATATATTCTGGGATTAGTGAGGATATTTGGTGAATATCCTAACTTCCAGGTGGAGGTCTTAAAGAATCAATCAGAATATATATAGGCTCCAAATATGGAGATATATATGGAGAGATTTTAGGATTGAAGACCTTGTTTGTAGCAGAATTTTTCTGCTGGCTTTGTAACAGCAAAGAAGAAGTCTGTTGCGATTTCTGAAGGCCCAAATCTAGTTGGGTGATTAGGTTATAAATAGAAAATTGTAACCTAGTTTTTGCAAGCCTCTTAGAATGTAAAATTAGGGGTGTGTGTGAGGTAAACCTCCCAACTTGTGGGAAGGTTACCATGTGTTCTCAGTGTTCAAAGTTGAGAGTGTTTGTAACTCAAAGCCTGTAGGCAAGAGTGATTATGTGCTTGAACGAAGCTGTGAAGCAAGTTCAAGTTGTTTAGCATTACATTGTATTTATAGTGATAGGAATGAAAACTGGAGGTTTCTATCTAGGAGTTCCTAAGTATAGATTGCATTGGGTAGGGATTAAGTGAAGAGTTGTAAACGGCTTGGAGTGAAATGGTTTGGACGTGTAAACGGCTTGGTGCAAATGCAAGCTAAAATGATTGTGAGATGGTTTGGACGTGTAGCTTGGAGTGAAATGGCTTGTGTGATGAATTTCAACATGTTATGCATAATCATGCCTAAAACTTCTCCTCTTCGAAAATGCCATTTTCCAAATCCAAACATGATCATGTGAGTAATGGTTGGAAAGATTTTGATGTAAGGAACAATTGTTATGTTGGGAAAAAATCCATTTGAAGTGTGGAAATTGGTGAAATTGGAGTTTAAAGTGCAAGGTGTAAAACATGTGAAGGCAAAGTTTCTAAATTTGGCCAATGTTCAAGCCCTTCTGTTTTGTTGATGCAAGCGTCAAATGGAAAAACCGCCAACATAAAGATTGTAGATCTTTTCAATACAATCAAAATGGACTTAAAGTTTGCATCATTTGGATTTTTGATGAAAGAGTTATGGGCTCTTGAAGTTGGACTTTTTTGCCTTTTAATGCATTTGGTCCAAAGTGACCTATAATGTCTTGCATTATCACATGTATTTCCTTTGAAATTTTGAAATTTTGTTCAACATAACATTTGAATTAAAAATCTTAAGCTTTCCAATGCATTTGATCCCACCTCAAAATCATGAAAATGAATGAGTTATGTCCTTGGGAAGTTGACCCAAAATTAGGGTTTCAGTCAAAATGACCTATAATGTATTGGAATGGGAGATGACCTTACAAGCTTCAAATCAATTTTTGATGAACATGAAAGTTGTTCATATTGTCCTTAAGAACATTTTTTATTTTGGAATCATCTCCATTTTACCAACACATAAAACGTTAGGCCTCAGTGCATTTCAAAATAGTCAGATGAATTGACTGATCAACTTCTCAAGTCCATGACTCATATCTTGATGAATTGATGATTGAGGATACTCAAATAAGTTGAAATATGCATGATATGATGAATTAAAGAACTTCCCTTGATTTCATTTGACCATGGGCTGAGGTTGCTTCAAGAGCAAGATATTGTGGTGCACAGATGAATTAGGGTTTCTTTGGGGCACAAACCTCAAACCCTTTGACTTGCCTTGATCAAAATGATGATTTAAGATGTTAGGGAGACACATTTGATGGATGAGAGCTTTGGGAACCATTACCATTCTTGCTTTCATCTTCATTTGACCATATCTCTGCACAAAGGATCTCCTTGAAGCTCTTGACCTTGTGATTGCTCAAGCTACAAACAAAAGATGTTAGTGACATATTTTTTGTGCTTTTGGTTAGTAAACAAAATAAGAAAATCAATAATATACAATTCAAGCATGCTTGGTGATCTCAAACCACTCACAAGAAAACCCACTCAAAGGTAAAGGGAACCAAGATGCTAATGATCCTTGAGGCAATGCAAATGCAATGTTATGATGCCATGAGGGATCTTAGGGACAAAATTGGGGTCTTACATATGCTCCTATTTAAGGTCATTCTAGCCAGAGAAGTGAAGGTTAAAATCTTCGCCTCGACGAGGTAGAATGGGCTTAAATAATAACAAAGAGACGAATTTTGGTCCCTAAGAGACCTTATGATGCGAATGTATGTAAGCAAATGGTCATACTCTGTGGGGATATGTGTCCATAAAGAAAGAAAGAGATCAGGAACAATTGAAAATTCAATGGAGTAACACACTCATAAATGGAACAGAGACTCCGTCGGGGAGTAAAAGGATAGAAATGCGTGAGCAGGCCACGACTTGAAACTTGCTGAGAGACACAGAGAGAATCCATGAAATAAATCAATGGAAGGACTCGAGCTGACTCGAAGATGCATGTATTAGGGAATATGCCAATACAGCCAAAAAATTATCCGTAACGGATACTTCGGATAAAATCCGGACTCAGGTGGAGGAAGATCCCAACAGAACTCTCCTGGGGGAAGCAGCAGGAAGAGGTATTACCGGTTACTGGGTAATAAGCTCAAAAAGACGTGTGATCTGAGCACCGGTATAAGGGTGAGAGAATAATACGCTTGGGAAGAATGAATATCTAAGACCCGTATAAGGGTGAGAGATATCCATCAACCAAATCATCTGAGGAATACCTAAAAAGGTATATTTCAACTCAGGGAATCTGACTCCATAGGGGACAAAAAGTCATAATAGGGAGCAGAAGGAGGGAACACCAGGGATGCCGGTTACTGGGCATATAATAGGTGGCCAACCAAAGCGTGAATTGGGGAATATTCCCAAAACACTCATCATCCAAAAGAGGGCAAAAAGGAAAACTCAATTATGGGATGGACATTCGATTCCAAAACAGGGATACGAATCTTACTCGACTGGGGAAGAACAAAAGGCTTCGACCAAAGAGTGCATGAGATATATTATCTATTACCGTCAGAACGTAGATAATATACTCGCATGGAAGATCATCCACAACCGGTTACTCGGTTAATAAAGGATGAATCGACCGAGAGAGAAAGGCATCAGGATACTGAAACTAGGTATATAATGATGACCAATCAGGGGGAGCAACAAACATTACCGGCAATCGGTACATGAAAGATGACTCGCCAGGGATATATTGCCTAATCAAAGTAATTATCCAAGAAAATGAGGGAATATCAACACCGAATATTGGATAATGATAACCGTCAAGGAGGGGATTACATCTACCGGATACTGGGTAGAAAACCACGGAAGAGTAACCGTCATCGATTAGGATGAACAAAAGGTTAACTCTGCAAAGGGGAGAAAATAGGGTTTGCAACTACCGGTATAAGGGTAGAGAACCACAAACTCCGTCGAGGATAAGATGAATGATCACTAATTACTGAGAAATTATTCATTTATACCACGGGGAAGCAAAGGAAACAGTCACAAGAGGCCAATTTAGGATCAAACCAAAGAGGCACACTGAATCGAGACTCGTCCTAGTGAGGATATAACTCAATAGGGAAACCCATCCCAATATATGTGTTGGGAAGGAACGGGAACAACCATCATCCACATGGATATAACTCGGTGGGGAGTGCGGAAGGAAAGATAAACACTTTCTGCTTAATAGGCTGACTCTATATTAAGGGATCAGACGCCGACATCTGCTTGGGAGATGTATTACCAACTAGCAGGGGATAACAAACAAAGATATATGGCAAAGAATGCAATATGAATATCCAAATGTTTGAAAATTATATGCACACATGCGTGGTTTATGTATGATGAATGCTGACAAACCGACATTTCTAACACAAAGCTCCAAGGAATAAGCACACAAACAGCCGGTACTACATCTCAAGAGAGAAAGCCAGGAAGCAAAGATCCCTGCAGGGGACAAACATCAGTCATTCCAACTGGGGACATGAGTCATTGTACAGATAAAATCCGCCACATGAGCAACTCTACTAGGGAATCCATCCAAGGGATAAAGGGATTCCGGGGATCAACCATCAAGTACTGTGCTCGCCAAAGAGATCACTTCTGCTGAGGAGGAAAGATCGCTACTCTACTGAAGGGAAGAGTGGTGAATATCTCACCAAACACACCACCTAGTGGAAAAACCACAAAAGGCTCTGGTGGAAGAAGATACAGTCATGCCAGGAATATGAACAAAAGTCTTGCCCTGTTGGAGATCGTACCATCCTTGGGAGAGCACTGAGGATCTCCTAAGTATCCTTTTGTCATTGTGAATGTTCACTTTGTTTAAAAACAAGCTTTGAAAAATTAGTTTATTCAAAACAATGATATTTTCTCAATTAGAGCATGCAAAACGTTTGTTGAATAGAAACAAATAAGAGTGCAAATAACTCGATAAAAGGCTCAACTTTATTTGGTGGAATGGTAGTCGACAAATGGCAAGAATCCATAGATCTTTACAAATTTGAAATTGGTGATATATATTGGAGAAGGGCTACATTGAACATAATGACCATTTCTCCACCAGTTTTGAATCCGATGTATTTGAAGCTTTGGTTGATGACGAATGAGCAAGAATCTCTGACGGATGACAGTTGTAGAACAAAGTCTTTTCAGGATGCAATTACTTGCCAAATCCCTGATTTTTGCCTAGATTGCCCCAGGATGAGGTACTCAATCTAGCGGGATACATATATTCAAATTTTTTATGTCTCTAACTTTTGCCTGGACCGCCCTTTCGGGTTTTCAATCCACCGAGACGCTCATTTTTGCCTAAGCCGCCCTTTTGGGTTTTCAACTTAGTGAGCTATTCTGTTTATATTTCTAGGCGAAGTATTTCTTGACTGCATCTGAATTCACAGGACGAGTGAAATCCTCCCCATCCATAGTTGTCAGTATCAAAGCACCGCCTGAAAAGGCTCTCTTAACAACATATGTGCCTTCATAGTTTGGAGTCCACTTGTCCTTGGAATTGGGCGTGAAAGATAAGACTTTCTTGAGCACGAGGTCACCTTCTCGGAACACACGAGGCTTGGCCTTCTTATCAAAAGCTTTCTTCATTCTCTGCTGATACAATTGACCATGGCACATGGCAGTCAATCTCTTCTCTTCTATCAAGTTCAATTGGTCATAACGACTCAGAACCCATTCAGCGTCAGTCAACCTGGCTTCCATCAAGACTCTCATTGATGGGATCTCCACCTCTACTGGGAGTACAACCTCCATGCCATAAACAAGAGAGAAAGGGGTTGCCCCTGTTGAAGTGCGAACAGATGTACGATATCCGTGTAAAGCAAATGGAAACATCTCATGCCAATCCTTATACGTGACAACCATCTTTTGGATAATTTTCTTGATATTCTTATTAGCAGCTTGAACAACCCCATTCATCTTGGGTCTGCAAGGAGAAGAATTATGATGTGTAATCTTGAACTCACTACACAGTTCTTTCATCATCTTGATGTTCAAGTTATATCCATTATCAGTAATGATCTTATCTGGCACACCATATCGGCATATGAGTTGATTCTTGATAAACTTCACGACCACCTGCCTGGTCACATTTGCATACGACGCCGCTTCAACCCACTTGGTAAAGTAATCGATGGCCATGAGAATGAATCTGTGTCCATTGGAGAAAGGCCATGGTGATGAAATCACATTCAGAAGTGTCGGGGGAATATGAATATTATCTGCATAAATCTGACACTTATGGCATTTCTTCACATATTTGCAGCAGTAAGACTCCATTGTCAGCCAATAGTAGCCTGCTCTCAACATCTTTCTAGCCTTGGCATGTCCATTGGAATGATTACCAAATGAACCCTCATGGACTTCAGTTATCAACAGGTCTGCTTCGTGTCTATCCACGCATCTGAGCAAAACCATGTCAAAATTTCTCTTGTAATGCACATCACCATTGAGTTAGAAACTTCCTGACAATCTCCTCAGAGTCTTCCTATCTTTCACAGATGCCCCAGGCGGGTAAATTTGGTTTTGAAGGAAACACTTGATGTCATAATACCATGGCTTATCATCCTTTACTTCTTCTACTGCGAATACATGAGTTGGTCTGTCCAAGCGCATTACGGTGATATTGGGGACTTCATTCCAAAGTTTCACCACAATCATCGAAGCAAGAGTAGCAAGAGCGTCTGCCATCCGATTCTCATCTCGAGGAATATGATGGAAGTCAACCTCAGTAAAGAACGTTGAAATCCTCCTCGCATAATCCCTATATGGAATGAGACCAGGCTGATTCGTTTCCCATTCACCCTTAATCTGATTAACAACGAAGGCCGAATCACCATAAACATCAAGATGCTTGATCCTTAGATCAATGCATTCCTCCAATCCCATAATACAGGCCTCATACTCAGCCATATTATTCGTGCATTTGAAAGTTAGCCTTGCTGTAAAAGGAATATGTGTGCCCTGAGGAGTAATAATCACTGCCCCAATACCATTTCCATACTGATTTACAGCACCATCAAAAACCATACTCCATCTGGAACCAAGCTTTGGCCATTCGTCGAGTGTAGGCTCATCGCAATCTTTCATTTTCAAATACAAAATCTCCTCGTCTAGGAATTCATACTGAACTGATTGATAATCCTCAATCTGCTGATGTGCCAAGTGGTCAGCCAAAATACTACCTTTAATAGCCTTCCGGGTTCGATACTCAATATCATACTCGAACAACAACATCTGCCAACGGGTAGTCCTCCCTGTTAAAGCAGGTTTCTCGAAGATATACTTGATTGGATCCATTCTGGATATCAACCAAGTCGTATGATTTATCATATACTGGCGTAAGCGCTTAGCAGCCCAAGCCAAAGCACAACATGTCTTTTCAAGCATTGATATCGAGACTCACAATCAGTGAACTTCTTGCTCAAGTAGTAGATGGCATACTCTTTCTTTCCTGATTCGTCTTGTTGAACAAGGACACAACCCATTGAGTCTTCAAGAACAGTCAGATACATAATCAATGGTCTTCCTTCCACGGGCGGAGACAGAATCGGAGTCTCGGACAGATACTCTTTAATACTGTCAAAAGCTTTCTGGCAATCCTCGGTTCAATCATGGGACTGATCTTTCCAGAAGAGCTTGAATGTCGGCGCACATGTGGCAGTCATATGGGATATGAATCTGGAAATATAATTCAAACGGCCAAGAAAACCTCGGACTTGCTTCTCAGTTTTGGGCGCAGGCATCTCTTGTATTGCTTTGACCTTTGTAGGATCAACCTCAATACCTCTTTCACTAACAATAAAGCCCAATAACTTGCCGGAACAGACTCCAAATGTACAGTTGTTGGGATTCAGACGAAGCTTATACTTCCTCAACCGTTGAAAAAGCTTTAACAAGTGCTCTACATGTTCAACTTTCGTTCTTGACTTTGCAATCATGTCATCAACATATACCTCGATCTCCTTATGCATCATATCATGAAACAAGGTGGTCATAGCTCGTTGATACGTGGCTTCAACGTTCTTCAAACCGAAGGGCATCACTCGATAACAGAATGTTCCTCAAGGTGTGATGAATGTTGTCTTCTCCATATCCTCGGGTGCCATCTTGATCGGATTATATCCAGAAAATCCATCCATAAATGAAAAGACATTGAATTTAGTTGTATTGTCTACCAACATATCAATGTGTGGTAGAGGAAAATCATCTTTCGGACTAGCTTTATTCAAGTCTCTATAGTCCACACACATTCGGACTATTCCGTCTTTCTTAGGCACAGGCACGATATTGGCCACCCATTGAGAATATGTAGAAGTCACCAGAAACCCTGCATCAATTTGCTTCTGAACTTCCTCTTTGATCTTCACTGCCATATCAGGATGAGTTCTTCTGAGCTTCTGCTTCACAGGCACGCACTCAAGCCTCAAGGGTAAGAAATGTTGCACAATATCAGTATCTAGACCGGACATGTCTTCATATGACCAGGCAAAGACATCGACGTATTCTCGTAGCAATTCAATCAACCCTTTCTTAACAGACTCTTCCAGGAGTGCTCCAATCTTCACTTCTCGCACACAATCCTTAGACCCCAAGTTGACTGTTTCCAGATTCTCAAGATGCGGTTGAATGATCTTCTCTTCATGCTCAAGTAGACGGGTAATCTCTTCAACATCATCTTCTTCCGCCTCAAATACAGGGAATTCAAAGTTGGGAGATGGTGTTGGGTCATTATGTTCAATGGGTTTGATCAACCTGCATAATGATTTTGGATGTGAAAAGCTTTAGAATTCAAACAAGGGAAATCATTCTGCAGATGAAAAGATTGATTTCATTTTATTTTTTAGGTTTTATGTGATCACCAATTTGATGCAAAAGCAAAGAGGGAAAATAATTGAAAAACAAACATTTAACATGAATCTATTGAATGAAAATATCATTGTATTTATGCGCCAACAATGTCATCACTTCTCCTTTTGGCATGGGAGAAGGGTTTTCAAACACAATGAACATTACTTTGACTTATGGATAACTGTTGGAATGTCCACAACGACCCAATTATTGCAGATTCCCCCAGGGATGACGAAGTTGCCTTCCTCCAAGATGGCAGCAGCTTCCTCGCCTTGGCCAGTGTGGATGAAACCTCCACTCTTGAGCAACCCTTTGGTGTTGAAAACCCCAGAAGAATAACCTACACCAACCCGGGACTTGTTGTCTTCTAGCTCAATCATTTTCCCTAAGCCAGCAGTTACACCACACTCAATGGCCAACTTTGCATCTTTGTAGGAAGCAAATGAAAGAGTTCTCTTCTCAATAGCTTCAGCAATAGATAAAGCTTGGAAAGGAGTTCCAACTTCATCCTCAACATCTATATATGATAAGGAAGACAAATGGCTAACCAGGAGAGCCTTTTCTCCCCCTACCACCACCAGCTTCTTATTCTTCACATATTTCAGTTTCTGGTGTAGGGTGGATGTCACGGCGCCTGCCTCGTGAATCCATGGTCTGCCTAAGAGACAACTATACGATGGGTGAATGTCCATAACCTGGAAGGTAATCTGGAAATCACTTGGTCCAATTTTGACTGGGAGATCAACTTCCCCAATCACAGTTTTGCGAGACCCATCGAAAGCCTTCACAACTACTCCACTCTGCCTCATGGGAGGCCCTTGATATCACAGCTTCGAGAGAGTGGATTTTGGAAGTACGTTCAGTGATGACCCAGTGTCTACCAGCACATTGGACAAGGCGTCTTCCTTGCAACCCATAGATATGTGTAATGCCAAGTTATGGTCTCTTCCCTCCTCGGGGAGATCAGAGTCACAAAAACTCAGATTGTTACAAGCGATGATTTTTGCAACAATGCTATCGAATTGTTCTATCGTGACATCGTGATCCACATATGCCACATCTAAAACCTTCTGCAGAGCCTCACGGTGTGGTTCTGAATTCAAAAGTAATGATAACACCGATATTTTGGATGGCGTTTCTAAAAGTTGGTCTACAACATTATACTCGCTCCTTTTGATGAGCTTCAGCATCTCATCACAGTCTTCTTTCATATTGCCACTCGGGCCAACGGAAGTAGGAGTTCTCAATGTATAGGAGGGCTTATCAACAAGTGCCAAATTCGGAGTGCTCACATCATTCCCACTCGGACATTCAATAGAATCATCATTAGTTTGTGGCTTAGGGGGTGCTGAAAATACACGACCACTGCGGGTCAAACCACTAACATTCGCAATGTTGACAACAGAGGAAGATGGCTAGGACACCTCTTTCCCATTTTCTACCGCGACAGCGTTGTAGCGATAGGGAATCGCCTTTTCAGAAGAGTATGGTACTGGTCCTGTTAGCTTGATGGTTAATGCGGGAGAAACCTTCTGCTTGCTACCATCATACTTGATGATAACAGGTTCGAGGATTTGGAATACTGGAGAAATTACATTGACCTCGTCAGCATCTTCATCAACATTTCTGTTTTGAAGGATCTCAATAACTCCTTCATCCAGCATTTCTTGAATATCTTTGCGCACCTGGCGACAACCTCTTTGATTGACATAACAGACTCGGAACTTATCATGGTCATGCTCATAATGACTATAATCACATAGCAAATGATGCATCTCAACCAGAGATTGTCGAATATGACTGACATATTTGACTTTGTACTTGCCAGGGCAACCCTAGACCATATTGGCAGATTTCCCATGCTCGGGCAATGGGGTCTTCTTCACGTTAGGACCTACATCCTCGAAACACAAAATGCCACACCTCACAAGGTCTTGAACCTTGGTATTCAAAGGGTAACAATTCTCCACGTCGTGGCCGGGAGCACCAGAATGGTAAACACAATGTAATACGGGCTTATACCACCACTAGGGGTTAGTAGGTATAGCCAGTGGGTCTCGCGGAGTAATCAACTTCCTCTCTATCAAAGAGGGATATAACTCTGCATACGTCATCGAAATAGGATCGAAGGTGACCCTTTTCCTCTCGTAACTTGTGCGGGTTTGATTACTGTTTCGAGGCTGGTAGGCCTGCTGTTGCAGACGGTGCTGTTGTTGTTGATATTGCGGATGTGGTTGCTGATTATTGTTATGTTGCTGATACTGTTGATTATCTCTGAAGACGGGTGCTATATGAGCCACCTGGTGCTGGTTACCGGCGGGACGCACGGTCTTTCTCCTCATAGAGGGTCTTCTTGGTTTCATATGGGAGGTCACAGTATGTGCCTCTCCATCTGTCTTCTTTGCAAACGCCCTATAACGTTTGGCAGAAGTGCCTTCTTCCCTGGTCAGGCGTCCTTCCCTAACCCCTTCTTCTAGACGCATCCCCATATTCACCATCTCGGTAAAGTCAGACGGAGCGCTAGCAATCATCCGCTCATAATAAAAAGAACTCAAGGTCTTCTAGCGGAGGCACGATCTGTGCTGCCAACTCTCGCCACCTCTGGGCGTACTCTTTAAATGTTTCCTTGTCCTTCTGGGACATGGCCCTCAATTGGTCCCTATCGGGAGCCATATCCACATTGTACTTGTACTGCTTGACGAAGGCCTCACCAAGATCGTTGAAGGATCGGATGTTCGCATTGTCCAAACCCATGTACCACCGGAGAGCAGCACCGGACAAACTGTCCTGAAAATAGTGGATGAGCAATTGGTCATTGTCGGTCTGAGTTGACATTTTCCTGGCATACATGACCAGGTGGCTGAGAGGGCAAGTATTTCCCTTGTACTTCTCAAAGTCAGGGACTTTGAATTTCAAGGGGATCTTCACATTAGGAACCAAGCAGAGTTCGGCAGCAGACTTGCCGAAAAGATCTTTTCCCCTGAGAGTTTTAAATCCCCAGCAGAGTCACAAAAAAAAATATATAAAAATAAATAAAAAAATAAAAATAATAATAAAAAAATAAATAAAATATAACAGAAAAAAAACTTGGACTTGGACCTCTCTCATTTGAGCTCGCAAAGCCATGAAAATCAGGTTATAAAAGAGGGAGATCAGACAGAAAAAGGAAGAGAAGCAAAATACTCCGAGGTTTCCTTGAAACAAAACCCTTGACAAAACCTGGAGAGAAACCTGACAGAGAACTCAGAGCAACCCCCAGGCAGCTCTGAAAAATTCAATCTGACTCACACACTTTCATCTCACGCAAACCCTAACATTGCCTTGCAAACCCAGCCGTGCCATTTGATTTCAATCGGTCTCTCCCATCAGGTTTGATGGATGAATGTCATTATGTTTTTGCCCACGGGTTTAATTATGCATGAATGGGTGAAACCTATGCTTTGAATGTTTAATCACATGATTTCTGAAATGTATGCCACAAGGTTTGAGGTTTCTGAAACCATACTGTTATCCATGAAAAAATGCTTATCGTGTTTCACTAACCCTTTTGTTGAGTTTTTGTGAGGGCTCACAGACTCTTGCAGTGATGGTTTGCGTGGTTTTCCCACTTTATTTGTGGGATACCCCCTGGAGGTTCATTCTGATTACCTGTACTGACTCACCTTTCTTTGATGGCATCAGCTTGGGAGATCCCTGGGTTTCTTACTCCTTTAATTGTTGTTACTTCGGATCTTTATCCGTGTGGTACTTTTACCTCTTTTTCCGCATTTTATCACTTTCTTAGCTGGAAGACCTCGATAGGTGGCATTTGTTTTCTTTTGTTTATTTACTTCTTAGCCACTTGTTGGCATGTTTACTTTATACATGTTTGTTTTGTATGTGTTCGTATCCCCACAGGTAGCGCGGTTCCTTCGTCGAGGACTACCTTTTTGCCCTTGAACATCCCAAACCCTAACCCTTCATTGATTTTTCTTCTCCTAAACACACGTTTACTCCTTCTACTACAGGTGAGTAAGTCTCCAAAGGTCGAGCATCCGGTAGATTGCGTAGTAACGTCGTTCGTCCAAAACCCGCTCCATAACCCCGTAGTTAGCCGAACTACGGCTTGCTCTGATTCTCATTCTAGATGAGATACGTAGGCATAAGACGCGATGTCTTAGCGAGCACACATCCCCCCAACCCATAGGTCAGCCGAGCTACGAAGACTCTGATTCTCATATTCAGATGAGATACGTATGCAGTGGATGCGGCATCCGCGGGAGTCATTTTCATTTAACCCTTTTTTTTTGGTAAACAGCACAAGATAAACTCACACCCTTTAGACAAGAACTACAAAAGTGGATCCCGTAGAGTACTACGGATGCGCAGGGGTGCTAATACCTTCCCTTCGCATAACCGACTCCCGAACCCAAGATTTGGTTGCGAGACCCCGTCTTGTCCTTTCCTTTTTCAGGTTTACTTCGAGCGTTTCCTTTCCCTCCTTTGGGATGAATAACGCACGGTGGCGACTCTTCTATCATTTTCTTTCGCCGGTTGTTTTTTTCGCGCACTGTATTTTTCAGGTTGCTACTGCTGGCGACTCTGCTGGGGACACTAAGAAGTTGACCTCTTGATGGTCCATCTTCCCTAAGCGAGTCCCTCCTAGCTTGTGTGATTTCTTGTTTATTGGGTGTTCATGCTTTTGTACCTTTATTTGCTTACCTGCTTGCATGCATTTGTTGTATCTGTTGGATCTGTTTGTTTGTTTGTTGGGATGGGGTGTTCTATGAGAGATAAGCCCATTACCCAGGCTTGAGTGTACACACAGGTTTTAGAGTGGATAATCATGAGGCTTGCGTGGCGTGTTGCTACGTTAAGTCGTTCATGAAGAACCACACCCAGACGAGGTTTCTTTTGGATATATTATGTCTTACGGGTGTTCTGTAACGGCAGGATGTTCCTCTAGAAATTGTCGACTCTGGTGACCATTTCCCGAGAACTCAGTCGAGGCCTCTCCTCCGAGACGTGATTATGTTAGCTCTAGTGGGCGCATTCTCGCTGCTCAATCCGAGGATCCCGAGACTGGGAACTTGCTATTAGGATGTCCTGTTGAGGGGAGTCAATGGAGGTCTTTTGTCCTGTAATAATACCAAACCTTCAGTGGTAAACGTATTATTCGCGACTGAAGGGCTGAAGCTGACGAACTTCTGTTCTTAGAACCTACTAGTGAGGGGCGGGCTAAATTCAGGAAACCTTAACCTCCAACCGACCCGGTTTTCTAGAGCAGAGTTTTGGTCTTGTATTATATTCCTTAGTGAATTTCTCTCCAGGCAGTGCAACCTGACAGATGTTCAAGCGGATCCATCAATTCTGATTGACATGCCTTTGCATTGCATAACATCATCTGCATATTTGCATCCTACATCTCATGCTTATTCATTTGCAGGGTATTCCCTTTCAAAACGGGGGTGCCTTAAAACTGAACAAGCAGTGCATCGCATACCATGCATATTAACCCTTGTCTGTTTTGCAGGTGTCACCGCAGTGTCTAATGTTTGTTCCCTGTATCAGGCAGTTATTGGTCCCAAACGAGTCCACAGGTACCCAACAAAGGAAAATCGTCCACAGCTAGCGATGGACCACGTACAGAAAGAGTTGGCTGATATGCGTGAAAGGATGGATCAGTTCATGACATTGATGACTGGTATGGCAAAAGGCCAGGAAAAGCTGAGGGAATTGGTTGTGCAACCGAGACCCGACCCGGAGGTGGAGATACCAAATGTTAAGGGAAACCCTGGTAACCCTGGGAACGCTGATAACCCTATGAACACTAGTAACGCGGGTAACGCAAATGCTGATGGAAACCCGGGTAATGTTGGCAACACAGGGAATGTTGGAAATGGTATTGGCGGAAGGTACAATGTGAATCAAGGAATTCGGATTAACGGGCGCCCCGTTACTGAAGATTACCAGTATGATCAATTTTCTTTGCACGACGAGGCCCTCGAGACCACTCGCCGTATGGATGAGCTTGCTGAGAAGCTCAAATCTTTGGAGTCTCAAAATTCCCTAGGCTTTGATGTCACAAATCTTGGTCTGGTTCAGGGAGTAAGGATTCCTCACAAGTTCAAACCCCCTACTTTTGAGAAATACAACGGGGCTTCTTGCCCACGCACTCATCTCCAATCTTATCTGGGAAGGTTGGGAGCTCACACGGAAGATGAAAAGCTGTGGATGTACTATTTTGAAGATAGTCTAACTGGAGCTTCTCGTGAATGGTATTCTCATTTGTCTCGTACTACCATCAAGAGCTGGAAAGACTTGGCAGAGGCTTTTGTCAAGCAATATCAATACAACTTGGACATGGCTCCAAATCGGACCTTGTTGCAAGGTATGTCTCAGACTGCCAAGGAAACCTTTAGAGAGTATGCTCAGCGTTGGAGACAGATTGTTGCGTCCGTCCAACCCCCTATGTCTGAAAGGGAGATGGCGGACATGTTCATGAACACTCTTCAAGGCAATTATATTGAGAGATTGGCTGCTTGCCCGTCAATCAGCTTTGCAGAGATAGTGATTGCTGGAGAAAGAATCGAGAGTCTGTTGAAGATGGGCCGAATTCAAGACAATAGTGCTTCCAACTCATCAGGTCCCAAGAGACCGTTTGCTGGTAACGGTCAGCGAAGAAAAGAAAGCGAGGCAAGCGTTGTGTATACCGGCAGAGGCAGGGGTATAGGACGCCCTAATTATTATCAAGATCAAGTGGCCGCAGTCACTATTCCAACACCTGTTCCTCAACTGTAATATCATCCGCAACAACAACCTAGGTACAACAATCAACAACAAGGAGGTAATCCGGGTCAGCAGAGACACTATCAACAACGTCCAAGGCAGACGGACCGGGTCATCGAGCCAATCCCAATGCCTTATTCAGTATTACTTCCCAAGCTGATTGATATGAATCTGGTTACGTTGAGAACTCTGGCCCCACCAATCGATCCCAATAATTTGCCTAGAGGTTATGATGTCAACGCCAGATGTGCTTTTCACTCCAACGTACCTGGCCATACTACAGATAATTGCAAGGCTCTCTAGTTAAAGGTATAAGATTTGAGAGATGCCCAGGCTATCAATTTTGCTCCGGTGCCTAATGTTATCCAGAACCCGATGCCGGCTCACGGCGGGAAGAGGATTAATGCTGTTGATAGTGGGGAAACTTTGAATTTGGTTTCTGATGTGACTAAGGTGAAGACTTCGCTATCGGTGGTTAAAGACCGACTTCTGAAAGGACAGATTTTCCCGGGATGTGGGGAAGAATGCAGAAATTGTCAAGCTGCCGAAAACGGATGTGACAGTTTGAGAAGGGGTATTCAGCAACTGATAGATGAAGGTTGTCTTCAGTTCGATCAGGCCCGTCCAGTGAAGAATGATGTGTCGACAGTAACGTTTTATTTCACTCCTGAAGAAATATATGTTCCCGAGAGACTCGCTCCGACAATAATATATTTCCCAGAAAGTCCGGCACCAATTTACTCTAACAACCCTCAACCGACTTTGGTTGGTCCGATCACCATCACAATACCGGGACCCGTTCCGTATGAGAAAGACAGTGCTATCCCGTGGCACTATGGGGCTGATATCTACTGCCAGGGGAAGAAAGTTAACGAAGAAGACATTGACATTGGTAGCTCCGCTGTAGACAGTGTTGGAGGGGTTGGTGGCTTTGTAAGACCCCAATTTTGTCCCTAAGATCCCTCATGACATCATACCATAACATTTCATTGCCTCAAGGATCATTGGACACCTTGCTTCCTTCCCTGTGGGTGGGTCATCTTTCTTGAGTGGTTCTTGATCACCAAGCATTCATTGCATTTGTATATCATTGCTTTTCCTTTTATCACTAACCAAAAGTACAAAAATATGTCATCTAACCTTTGTCTTGCAGATGAAGCAATAACAGGTCAAGACAATCAAAGGCATTCATTGAGCAATAGATGGTGGCCATTCTTGAGAATTTGGACCCCATAATCATTCACAAGGGTTCATATGAACTATGATATCATTTTGAAGGAAAATCCCAAGTGGTAGGGGCTTGAATTTCTTCAGAACATCTCCCAATCAACTAAAGACCTAAATAGTCAACTACAAAGTCAACTGTGGATTTGGAAGTGGGAAGTGATTAGAAATACTTCATTCATGTTCAAACAAGTCTCATTTGACATTTCAAACACTCACATTGAAGAATTTAAAGTCAGGTCAAAACTTTCCAAAAATAGAAAGTGACCTATAATTTGAATTTGCCAAAAATGGAAAGGTTTTAGCCCAACTTCAACTTCAAATTACATCATCAAGAAAGCTTCAAACGAAATTTTGTTGAACATGAAAGTTGTAAATCTTATTCTCCCATTTCCAAAAAGTCCAACATCATCAATTTCTCATGTGTGGTTAAGGAGATATGATCAAAACATGGCAAACTATGCATGGAACTTCAAATGGACATAATTTCTCAACCAAAGCTCCAAAATGGATGGCTCTTTTTGCATTTTTCTCCTTTTGACCTCTAGATTCCAAATCATGCATTGCACTGCACAAATTATATTCATATGATCATTTGGAAATTCATTGGTTTTTTGGAGGGAAATCATAAAATTCAAAATTTGTGCATTGTTTGAACATTTTGCCATTGCCATTGATTCCAAAATGGGATTTTAAGTGAAAATGAACCAATTTCGTGCACTGTTCACACATGCACTCCATGCATAAGGGTGAAAAGCCAATTTGCAACTACACCTCATTTTTGGTTAATTTCATTAACAATTGGCTTAAGCATCATTAGAGCATGATTAGCATTGCATATATAAACTAAAACCTAACTGTTTTCAGCATTAACATGAAAATTCAGATCTAGATCTCATACTCTCAAAAAATTTTCTCTCAAACTTTCTTCAAAATTCTTCACATCCAAGCCATTTCCATTGCTTGATTCTTGATCATGAAGTGTTGTTGAGCAAGTTTGGACGCGGAACCAAGAGAAACAGTGCCAGATTGAAGCATACTCGAAGGTGAAAGCATTCATGGTGATTCCAAAATTTGCTGGATTCAGGGGTTGTTGAGCTTCCAATTCATCATCCATCACCTCAATAATCATTGTGGAGGAACTGTAAAGCATTGCCAAGGCCTGTAGCACGCGATTTCCAGTTCTGCTCTTCAAGAGGTTACAAATCGAACCTCTTATTTTTGAATTTCCTCGCCATGATGTTGTAGATCTAAGTCTGCTGGTAATTCTGAGCTTTGAATCGTGCAAATTGGTGTTGTTTTAAGTGAGATATGATTGTTTGAATTTTTGATGATGAACTTTTAATTTCTTCGATCCATGCGTGTTTTGATGTTTTTACATGAAATAATTATGGATCCTTGATGTATATGACATACTGATTCGAATGCTATGCTTGATTGAGATTTCTGGACACTTTTGTTTTTTTCTGGAAAATCCAGATGAAGATCATGATGATCTTCATCTTCAACGTTGAGTGTTCTTCATGACCAGGTTTTGCCACGGCCTTGCTTCGGTTTAGCTACGACTTTTTGAATTTAGCTACGAAACTTGTGGCGCGCTAGGGTTTGGATCAAACGACATCGTTTTAAGTTGAGCGCGCCACTTTTAAATTCGCCTGTGGTTCGATTCCCAGCTGTGGCGAAAATTCAAATGCCTTCTCATATTTCCCTTTTCCCTCCATTTCATACTACATGCTTCACATGTGTTTTTTTAATTTTTTTTCCATCTTTAAAAAATCATATCTATTTGAATATTAATCCAAAAATTACCAGGTTTTTTGCATTGTGTTTCTTTTTCTGTCTATTATTTTTTGATTATTAATTTCAAAGTTGTGCTTGGCTGGATATTTTTTGGTGCTAGAATGTTTGAACATGTATGCTTATTTGACCTTGCCATGCTTATACCTTTGTGAAATGCTTGATTCTTATCCAATGAAATCGAAATTTTGCATGCTATAACTAGACTCATTGCTTGACATTGTAGCTTTGATTTGGTATTTTTCCTATGTACCATCTCTGTTTTATGATCATGCTAAGTTGGTGTGACAATTTGTGTCACACCTTTTGATGTTCAACTTATGTGATGAGTTTGCCATGCCAAATGATCTCCAATTGTCCTGTTTTTTTTTATGTGATGCATATTATGAATGTTGTGAATGATAATGAATTTTCTTGGAATTATTTGAATCCTTTTTGATTTAATTGAGATTTTTCATTCTGGTTGATCACATTTGAGCTTTTAAATTGCCTTGAACTTCAATTGATCATGAAATGCTTTTGGTTAATGATATTAATGTGAGACCTTTTGGAATGTTTGAAGATGTGTTTGAAGTTGATTCATGTTCAATTTCAGCTCCTGTTTTGATTTTTTTCTCCATCTTTGACCCTAGGCTTTGACCTAGTGGTTTGTTGCTTATGTTTGAGCTTTGATTTTAGGTTGAACATCCAAGTTGCACAGTTGATGATTCTCCATCACTTGAGTATTGATGTTTGCCTTTGATTATTAATCTTTGTGTGTTGATGTTGGCTTACACATTTTATACATTGGGATTGTTGGTTGCTTATTGACTGTTGTTTGATTGTCTGAGTATTGTACTGATTTGTTTGATGTTTCCACAGGTACATAAGTTGTTTTAAGTTCATTGTGAACTTTGCTTTTCTTGGTTGCTTAACCACTTAGGTATAATTTCTAATCTTCATGTAGTCTGGAAGACCTACTGTTATTGGTAGGCACCTGTATGAAGTCCTCCTTAAGAGGCAATGCTTGTGATTGTTTATCTTTTGTGCCAAGCAGGAAAATTCCTCTTATGAGGCAATTGGCAGATAAAAGAGATGTGTAATCCATCTCCTGCTACTCAGTGTGTCATCCACTTTGCTCACACAATGTGTTGATGCATTGTGGATAATAACCAAGGATCTTATAGAGTCCATTTGTGGAAAAGAGTTCCAACTTTCTGAACTCCCACACCTTCCATTGATCAAAGCTCTCCCTGACCAGGGATAAGAGCTATGAGGCACACCCCTCATCTCTTTTTCATTTGCTTCACCCTAACTCTCAATGTTAGGGTTAAGAGCTCACAGTACCCCATTGCAGTTGGCTCTAAAGCCTAATCTTGCTTGAGCCTAATTGATTGTATATAGTGTGTGCTAATTGACTTGATTGTCTGCTTACTTGATTCATCTGTGCATATTTACTTGAGTGTGCCTTTGTGCATTTATCATCATCACTTGTACATCATTTCATAAACTTTGCTTTATAGCATCTTGTTTTGTCCATGGAGGAGACTTGTATAAGTCCATTGATTGGCATCCGATATCCATTATTCATTTTATTTTGGGAGACTAGTATAAGTCCATTGATTGGCATCTGGTATCCATGTTTCATTTTGTTTTGTGAGATTAGTGTAAGTCCATTGATTGGCATCTGGTATCATTTGTTCCTTTTGTTTTAGGAGATTGGTATAAGTCCATTGATTGGCATCAGATATCCATTTGCTTTGCTCATTTGTTATTTGCATTGTTGCCTTATTCCAAAGGAATCCCTTGGATCATCTACCTATGATCTCAAGAGGTGAACATCTAAGAAGTTTTACTCCCTCACCCTCCCACATTTTATTTCTTTAAACCTCCATTTGCATGTTAACCAAAACTTGGAAATTATTGTGCAAACATCTTCACTTCTTTTCAAATTAGAAACCTAGGCTTTAGGCCTTTGATTTTCCAAACTTCATTTTCATAATAGTTCTTTTGAATTGAATTCTAATCATATCTTGACCAGTTTTTTTTGTGAATAAATCCTAATTGGTTAATTTCACTCATTCAATTGTTTTGTGGCTTTGTCCATTCTTGATAAGTTTTCATACATTAGCCATAGGTTTGATTTATCCTAGTTGGTTGATGTTAATCTCACCTTTTGTCCTTAGTGATTGAATTGTAAGACTTCCTTGCTTATTATAGGGTTAACCCCTCACTAGCAAGTTGAAGCTTTTCTCACATGGTGGACTTGTTGTTTGTATAAGGTTGAGTTTTCTCCCGTGGATAACGAAACACCTTAGGGCTTTTGTTTTAAAATCAACTCACTCATATTTTGGAAATCTTTTAGCCGAACTACGGCGTTTTGATCCTTACCTTCCATGGAAAGGTACGTAGGCAACGGGTTCATCCGTTCAAACACAAAAATAATAAAAATTGCATATTCTTTTCTCATCCCCTCATTCATGTTTGCACAATAAATATTTCATAAACAAATAACATGTCATACAACAAGTTGTGAAAAGGGCTCCCTAGGAGTACCTAGGACGTTTTGGGTGCCTAACACCTTCTTATTGCGTAATTAACCCCCTTACCCAGATCTCTGATCTTTTCATTAGTTTTCTACGTGTAAAACTTCTTAGGCTTTTGTTCGCTTTTTAGCCATTCCTTTGGATAAATAAAAGTGCGGTGGCGACTCTACTTTTGTATGCTTTGCTTTTGGTTTAATCAATAAATCATAAAGTGATGAATACACCGCTACAGAAAAGTGGCGACTCTGCTGGGGAACTTCAACATTAGACCTTCCTTAGTGGGTTTTGCCAACTTTTCACCCTTGTTGTATGATATTTGTTTATCTGTTATATGACATATTTTTGTACAATTTGGGATTACTGTATTGATTGCAATGTTTGAATTGCTTGATATACAATTATTGTTTGCTTGGTGATCTCTGTGAGATGAGTTCTATACCCGAACTCGAGTGCACCTTAGGATAGGTGAATGGCATAGTCTTGTCGACTTGTGTGGAGTATTCCTTAACAAGATGACTTGCGAGTCCATTCACTTGGTGGAGGTCATGTTGGATTAATAATGTCACACAAGTTATTTGTGGTTAGGCATTATTCTTTCAATCATGTTCCTTAGAAGCCAAGGACCTTAGTTTACCAAGCCCATCTTGGCCTATTTCTAGGACGTAGTGCGGAGGACGTTCAGATGTAAGATCTGATGCGATTGTCATGCTATACTACACTCATAAGAGTCTCTCTTGAGAAAATTTTTGGAATACGAGTATTCGTTCCTCCGATAATATTCGAAAGATGGGATGATGACTATGGGAACCTCTGGTAGAACATGTTCGGCAGGTTTAAACCCTAGTACACTCCCTTTGGGTGGTTCTTAACCGAAACTCCATGCTCGTGACTCTCAACAAACCCGTGATTCGTGGTTGAGTTGTTCAGATATCCTTAATATCAATGGAACTTGGTTGTCGATAAGGTGTAAACCATAATCCACCAAAATGGATGATTGATATTAAGGATGATTGAGCCGGTTCATGTATCGTTAATATCAATGGAACTTAGGTGTTGATAAGGTGTAAACCATAATCCACCAAAATGGATGATTGATATTAGGGATACTATGAGCTTTCCCATGACCTTTGTTTGGTGTGCCTTGCTTGATCCTTGAGTGTGATTGTTGCATTCATGCATTCATGCATTCATCTGCATTCATGTCATCAGAAAAAATCGGAAAATTTTCAAGGAACTTAAAGGGTTTATTTGCAAAATTTTCAGACATGGAAAAACCAAAAAGGCATACAAAGAAGTACAACTTTAGACAGCCCGACCTGAAAGAGTTAAGGAATCTGACATCTTATGTATTAGATCCCTTGGGTTTCAAATCTCGTTATGGGAAGCTTCTGCCTCTGTTGACTACTCAGGTCGACGAAGGGTTGATGAGTACTTTGGCGCAGTTCTATGATCCTCTGTATCATTGCTTCTCTTTTCTGGACTTTCAGTTGTTGCCTACGCTTGAGGAGTATGCTCATCTTGTGGGTATTCCTATTCTGGATCAGGTGCCATTTAGTGGCTTAGAGAGTATTCTGACTTCTCGAGAGATCGCAGACTTGTTGCACATAGATGAATCCCTGGTTGAGGTGCATATGACCACCAAGGGAGGAATTCGGGGTCTTCCTTCTGATTTCCACATCGCTCAAGCTACTGTTTATGGGAAGGCCATGAGTGAGGATGCCTTTGAGGCCATATTCGTGCTGCTCATCTATGGTTTGGTATTGTTCCCCAACATCGACAAATTTGTGGATGTGAACGCCATTAGGATCTTTTCTGTTCTTAATCCCGTTCCTACTCTGTTGGGTGATACCTATTTCTCTTTGCATCTGAGGAATGCAAAGGGTGGAGGAGCTATAGTGTGTTGTTTGCCTCTGTTGTATAAGTGGTTTATTTCTCACTTACCGCAGATGGTTGCTTTCAAGGAGAACAAGGGATGTCTACGGTGGTCTACGAGGCTTATGTCTCTCACTAATGACGATATCTCTTGGTATGATCGCGTGTATGATACAGTTCAGATTATTGATTATTGTGGTGAATTCCCTAATGTGCCTCTTCTTGGTACATGTGGTGGGATCAGCTACAACCCTATCTTAGCACGTCGTCAGCTTGGGTTCCCCCTAAAGGATAAACCTCATAACATTCTGTTAGAAGGTGTATTCTTTCAGGAGGGTAAAGATCCCCAAGGCCTGAAAGCCAGGATGGTCCGCGCTTGGCGCAAGATTCACAAGAAGGGTAGAAGTGAGTTGGGTCCAAAGAACTGCATTGCTTTGGAGCCGTATACTTCTTGGGTCAGGCAGAGAGCTTCAGAGTATCTTATGCCATATGATTATCCGAGACCTACCCCGTTGGTTGTGGCTGGGCCTTCAACCCTCCCTAACCAAGGCGTAGAGGAGTTGAGAGAAGAAGACCTTTCACGTGCCTGGATCCGTGAAAGAGAAGAGTTGCTTCAACAGCTTAAAGAGAAGGACGCTCTGATCGAATTCCTCGAACACCAGGTGATAGACGATCCGAATGATACCTGGACTTCTCTGCTTCCTCAGTCCTCCAAATTCTGGAAGAGGAAGTATGATCGACTTGCTAAGGAGAAAGCGGATATGGAAGCAGCATATGACAGAGAGATCAAGAAGCTTTGTGCATCTCGTCTTCCATCATCCCGAGCTTCTAGGGATCCATAGGATGTCATTTTCCTTTTCCCTTGTAATAATCAACAATGTTGTACTTCTTTGTCTCGAATATATATTTGATGAGATATTTTCCATATGCTATTAAATGTTTAAAATTTCAAAATTTTCAAATAGAACCCTAAAGGTTCCTTGAAATAAAAACAAAGCATATGCACAAGCATTGCATGCATCATTTGCATAAGCAGGTGTTGTTCTGGTCTTCTTGTCTGTGGCCTAACTCTGTGCTCTTCATTTATTTTGAAGACAAGCTGACTCATCGATACTACACCCGAGCCAATTCTGCAAAAGTGATGGATCAACTTGAACAAGAGAACCGTGAGCTGAAGGAAGAGGTCGCTAGATTGAGCGCTCTGATGGAGCAGTTCTTAGCAGCCCAAAATCAACCGTCTCCACCTCCTGCAACTCCTCCCCAAAGGACTGTGATATCAGAGATTGTCTCCTCGATTGTGCCAGCTGCCAGTGCCCACTTCATGCCGAATGCCATGCCAGCTGGGTTTCCGTGGGGGTATGCCTCCTGGGTTCATGCCAGATATTCCAGCTCCTACCTTTGCTTCCATGCCGGCATCTAGCCCGGTCCTTGCGATGCCTCCTCCTGTCGTGCATACCATTCCCAGGGTAGACGACACCATCTATCATTCTGAGCCGTCTGATGGCCCAGATGTTAATGAAAAGATGGAAGCGATGAATGACCAATTCCTTGAACTCCGCAAGGAACTGAAGACCCTCCGAGGGAAAGATTTGTTCGGCAAGTCTGCTGCTGAACTGTGCTTGGTTCCCGGTGTCAAGATACCTGTCAAATTCAAAGTCCCTGACTTTGAGAAGTATAAGGGGAACACCTGCCCGCTCAGCCACCTGGTTATGTACGCCAGGAAAATGTCTACTCAGACAGATAATGATCAGTTGCTGATTCATTATTTTCAGGATAGTTTGTCTGGTGCAGCTCTTCGTTGGTATATGAGCCTTGATAGCACAAACATCCGGTCCTTCAATGATCTTGGCGAAGCCTTCGTTAAGCAATATAAATATAATGTTGATATGGCTCCTGACCGTGATCAACTCAGGGCCATGTCTCAGAAGGATAAAGAGACATTCAAGGAGTATGCCCAGAGGTGGCGAGAGCTGGCAGCTCAGATTACTCCTCCGCTGGAAGAGAAGGAGATGACTAAGATCTTTCTGAAGACTCTTAGTTCATTTTATTATGAGCGGATGGTCGCTAGTGCTCCCTCTGATTTCACTGAGATGGTGAATATGGGGATGCGTTTGGAGGAAGGTGTCCGCGAAGGACGATTGTCTAAATATGAAGGCTCTTCTAAACGATATGGGGCGTTTAAGAAGAAAGATGGGGAGGCACATGTTGTGCAATCTCATGCTAAACCTAGAAGACCCTCTGATAAGAGGAAGCCAGTGCGTCATCAGCACCAGGTGGCTAGCGTAGCACCTGTCTTCAGAGACAATAATCAGCATCAGCAACATCAGCATAATCAGCAACAACCTTAGTATCAACAGCAACATCGTCCACATCAACAGGCTTACCTGCCTCGTGGCAACAGTAATCAGGATAATTTGAATTATGATAGGAAGAAGATCACTTTCGATCCTATCCCTATGTCATACGCTGAGCTATATCCCTCTTTAATAGAGCGGAAACTGATTACCCCGAGGGATCCTCCGGCTGTACCTGCTAACCCGCAGTGGTGGTACAAGCCCGACCAGCATTGTGTTTATCATTCCGGTGCTCCCGGTCACAATATAGAAAACTTCTATCCGTTGAAGACTAAGGTGAAAGACCTTATGAGATGCGGCATTCTGAGCTTTGAGGACTCAGGCCCCAATGTTACGAAGAACCCATTGCCCGAGCATGGGAAGTCGGTTAACATGGTGCAGGGTTGCCCTGGCAAATATAAGGTCAAATATGTGAGCCATATTCGACAGTCATTGGTTGAGTTGCATCGTCTGCTGTGTGATTACAGTCATATGGAGCACGACCATGACAGATGCCGTATCTGTTCCGTCAATAGATTGGGTTGCCGCCAAGTGCGCAGAGAGCTTCAAGAGCTGCTAGATGATGGTACCATTGAGATTATTCAGAACATAAATGTTGATGAAGATGAACAAGAGGTGAATGTGATTTCTCCAGTGTTCAAGATTCCTGAGCCTGTTGTCATCCGTTATGATGGTAGCAAGCCGAAGGTCTCTCCTTCTTTGGTGATCAAGCCTGCAGGCCCTGTGCCTTATGCTTCAGATAGAGCTATTCCTTTTCGGTATAATCCAGTTGCTGTTGAAGATGGGAAAGAAGTGCCTTTGCCTTCATCCTCCGTTGTTAATATTTTGGATGTAAGCGGATTGACCTGTAGTGGTCGCGTGTTTTCAGCGCCTAAGCCTTAGGCTAGAGCTGATGTTGCTGATACTGTTGTGCGTCCGGTTGGGGATGCGGTTAATCCTCCGAATCCGGCACCTGTTGCCAAACCCTCCTCTCTACAAAAGACTCCTGCTTCTTCTGTTAGCCCTAGTGGCACTGTGAATGAAGACTGTGATGAGATGCTAAGGCTCATCAAGAAGAGTGAGTACAACGTTGTAGACCAGCTACTACAAACGCCGTCCAAAATCTCCGTGCTATCTTTGCTTCTGAATTCAGAACCCCATAGGGAGGCTCTACAGAAAGTGTTGTATCTGGCTTATGTTGATCATGATGTCACGATTGAACAGTTTGACAGTATAGTTGCAAACATTATTGCTTGCAACACTTTGAGTTTCTGTGACGCTGATCTCCCTGAGGAGGGAAGAGACCACAACATGGCTTTACATATTTCCATGAATTGTAAGACCCACGCCATGTCCAATGTACTGGTGGACACTGGGTCATCTCTAAATGTATTGCCGAAGACCACTCTTTCGAGATTGTCATATCAAGGGCCTCCCATGAGGCAGAGTGGTGTTGTTGTGAAAGCTTTCGATGGGTCGCGCAAGACCGTGATTGGGGAAGTTGATCTCCCGATCAAGATTGGACCAAGTGATTTCCAAGTCACCTTTCAGGTTATGGATATCCACCCATCTTATAGCTGTCTCCTTGGTAGACCATGGATTCACGAGGCTGGCACCGTGACATCCACCCTACACCAGATACTGAAATTCGGCAAGAATAAGAAACTGGTTGTGGTAGGGGGAGAAAAGGCTCTCCTGGTTAGCCACTTGTCTTCTTTCTCATATATTGATACTGAGGATGAAGTTGGAACGCCTTTCCAAGCTTTGTCTGTTGTTGAGCCAATTGAGAAGAAGTCTCCTTTATTTGCTTCCTATCGTGATGCGAAATTGGCCATTGAATGTGGTGCAATTGCTGGTTTAGGAAAGATGATTGAGCTTGAAGATAACAAATCTCGGGCTGGCATTGGCTATTCTTCTGGGGCATTCAACGCGCAAGGATTGTTCAAGAGTGGAGGATTCATCCATGCTGATCAAGCTGAGGAAGCTGCTGCTATTCTGGAAGAGGATGCAGAGGATTTGAGAAACTTTGTTATCCCTGGCGGGATCTGCCACAATTGGGTCGCTGTGGATGTTCCTACGGTCATTCATAAGTCAGCGTAATTTTTTCACTTTGTTCAAAAACCCTTCTCCCATGCCAAAAGGAGAAGTGATGACATTGTTGGCATCATTTATACAATGATATTTCATTCAACCAATGCATTGTTAAACATTTGTTTTTCCAGTTGTTTTCACTTTTTGCTTTTGCATGAAATCGGTGATCACAAAAAACCCTAAAAACAAGAATAAAAGCATCCTTTTTCATCTGCATAATGATTTGCTTGTTTAAATTCTAAAGTTTTTATTATCCAAAATCATTATGCAGGTTGATTCTAAAACCCATTGAACATAATGATCCAACGCCATCTCCCAATTTTGAATTCCCTGTATTTGAAGAAGAAGAAGATGATGTTGAAGGGATTTCTGATGAGATTACCCGTCTCCTTGAGCACGAGAAGAAGATCATTCAGCCGCATCTCGAGGATCTGGAAACAATCAACTTGGGGTCTGAAGATTGTGTTCGTATGGTGAAGATTATGGCACTTCTTGAAGAGTCTGTCAAGAAGGGGTTGATCAGTTTGCTACGAGAATATTCCGATATCTTTGCTTGGTCGTATGAAGACATGCCAGGTCTAGATACAGATATTGTGCAACATTTCCTGCCTTTAAAGCCTGAGTGCGTGCCTGTGAAGCAGAAGTTCAGAAGAACTCATCCAGATATGGCAGTGAAGATCAAAGAGGGAGTTCAAAAGCAAATTGATGCAGGGTTTCTGGTGACTTCTACATATCCTCTATGGGTGACCAATATTGTGCCTGTGCCTAAGAAAGACGGAAAAGTCCGTATGTGTGTTGATTACAGAGATTTGAATAAAGCTAGTCCGAAAGATGATTTTCCTCTACCACACATTAACATGTTGGTAGACAATACAACTAAATTCAAAGTCTTTTCATTTATGGACGGATTTTCCGGTTATAACCAAATCAAGATGGCACCCGAGGATATGGAGAAGACAACATTCATCACACCTTGGGGAACATTCTGTTATCGAGTGATGCCCTTCGGTTTGAAGAACGCCGGAGCCACGTATCAACGTGCTATGACTACCTTGTTTCATGATATGATGCACAAGGAGATAGAGGTCTATGTTGATGATATGATTGCTAAGTCCCGAACAGAAGTTGAACATGTTAAGCATTTGTTGAAGCTTTTTCAGCGTCTGAGGAAGTTCAGGCTTCATCTGAATCCGAACAAATGTACATTTGGGGTCCGTTCCGGCAAGTTGTTGGGTTTTGTAGTCAGCGAGAGAGGTA
Source organism: Lathyrus oleraceus (assembly GCF_024323335.1). Classification (NCBI taxonomy): domain Eukaryota; kingdom Viridiplantae; phylum Streptophyta; class Magnoliopsida; order Fabales; family Fabaceae; genus Lathyrus; species Lathyrus oleraceus. The sequence continues at coordinate 191,005,626 of NC_066584.1, read as the reverse complement.
TTGAGGTTGATCCTGCAAAGGTCAAAGCAATACAAGAGATGCCTGCACCCAAAACTGAGAAGCAAGTCCGAGGTTTTCTTGGCCGCTTGAACTATATTTCCAGATTTATATCCCACATGACTACCACATGTGCGCCGATATTCAAGCTCCTCTGGAAAGATCAGTCTCATGATTGGACTGAGGATTTCCAGAAAGCTTTCGACATCATCAAAGAATATCTGTCTGAACCTCCGATCTTGTCTCCGCCTGTAGAAGGAAGACCTCTGATCATGTATCTGACTGTGCTTGAAGATTCGATGGGTTGTGTACTCGGTCAACAAGATGAATCAAGGAAGAAAGAATCTGCTATCTACTACCTCAGTAAGAAGTTTACTGATTGTGAGTCTCGATACTCTATGCTTGAGAAGACGTGTTGTGGTTTGGCTTGGGCTGCTAAGCGTTTACGCCAGTACATGATAAATCATACAACTTGGTTGATATCCCGAATGGATACAATCAAGTATATCTTTGAGAAGCCTGCTTTAACTGGGAGGATTGCCCGTTGGCAGATGTTGTTGTCTGAGTATGATATCGAGTATCGAGCTCAAAAAGCTATCAAAGGTAGTATCTTGGCTGACCATTTAGCGCACCAGCCGATTGAAGATCATCAGTCTGTTCAGTACGACTTCCCTGACGAGGAGATTCTGTATTTGAAAATGAAATATTGTGATGAGCCTACACTTAATGAAGTTCCGGAACCTGGTTCCCGATGGACGATGGTGTTTGATGGCGCTGTAAATCGGTACGGAAATGGTATTGGGGCAGTAACCATCACTCCTCATGGCACACATATTCCATTTACAGCAAGGCTAACTTTCAAATGCACGAATAACATGGCTGAGTATGAAGCTTGTATTATGGGACTCGAAGAATGTATTGATTTGAGAATCAAAATTCTTGATGTGTATGGTGATTCGGCCCTGGTCGTCAATCAGATCAAGGGAGAATGGGAGACGAATCAGCCTAGTCTCATTCCGTATAGAGATTATGCGAGGAGGATTTCAATGTTCTTTACTGGAGTTGACTTTCATCATATTCCTCGAGAAGATAATCGGATGGCAGATGCACTTGCTATGCTTGCTTCGATGATTGTAGTCAAGTATTGGAATGAAGTTCCCAACATCACCGTGATGCGCTTGGATAGACCAGCTTACGTGTTTGCAGTGGAAGAAGTGAATGATGACAAGCCTTGGTATTTTGATATCAAGAATTTCCTCCAGAACCAGGTCTACCCGCCTGGGGCATCTATGAAAGACAGGAAAACTTTGAGAAGGTTGTCAGGCAGTTTCTACCTCAGCGGTGAAGTGCTTTATAAGAGAAATTTTGACATGGTTTTGCTCAAATGCGTGGATAGACACTAGGCAAACCTGTTGATGATTGAGGTCCATGAGGGTTCATTTGGTACTCATTCCAATGGACATGCCATGGCTAGAAAGATGCTGAGAGCAGGCTACTATTGGCTGACAATGGAGTCTGACTGCTGCAAATATGTGAAGAAATGCCACAAATGTCAGATTTACGCGGACAAGATTCATATTCCTCCGACACTTTTGAATGTGATTTCATCACCATGGCCTTTTTTCCATGTGGGGAATCGACATGATCGGCATGATTGAACCGAAAGCGTCCAACGGACACAGGTTTATTCTCGTAGCAATTGACTACTTCACCAAATGGGTTGAAGCCGCTTCGTATGCGAATGTGACTAGGCAGGTGGTCGTGAAGTTTATCAAGAATCAGCTTATTTGCCGTTATGGTGTGCCAGATAAGATCATTACTGATAATGGATCTAATCTGAATAATAAGATGATGGAAGAGTTGTGCGCTGAATTCAAGATTGCACACCATAATTCCTCTCCTTACAGACCAAAGATGAATGGGGTTGTTGAAGCTGCTAACAAGAATATCAAGAATATTATCCAGAAGATGACAGTTACGTACAAAGATTGGCATGAGATGCGTCCATTTGCTTTGCATGGTTATCGTACATATGTCCGCACTTCAACAGGGGCAACCCCTTTCTCTCTTGTTTACGGCATGGAGGTTGTTCTCCCAGTAGAGGTGGAGATCCCATCATTGAGAGTCTTAATGGAAGCCAAGTTGACTGATGCTGAATGGATTCAGAGTCGTTACGACCAGTTGAATCTGATTGAAGAGAAGAGATTGACTGCCATGTGCCATGGTCAGTTATATCAGCAGTGAATGAAGAAAGCATTCGATAAGAAGGTCAAGCCTCGTGTGTTCCGAGAAGGTGACCTCGTGCTCAAGAAAGTCTTGTCTTTCGCGCCCGATTCCAGGGGCAAGTGGACTCCAAACTACGAAGGTCCATATGTTGTTAAGAGAGCCTTTTCAGGCGAAGCTTTGATGCTCACAACAATGGATGGGGAGGATTTCACTCGTCCTGTGAATTCAGATGCAGTCAAGAAATACTTTTCCAAAAAAATAAAAATAAAAGAGAAAAAAAGTATATAAGAAAAATAGAATAGCTCGCTAAGTTGAAAACCCGAAAGGGCGGCTTAGGCAAAAAAAATGAGCGTCTCGATGGAGAACCCGAAAGGGTGATCCAGGCAAAAGTTAGAGACATAAAAAAAAAGTATATTTGCATCCCGCTAGATTGAGTACCTCACCCTGGGGTAATCTAGGCTAAAATTAGGGATATGGCAAGTGACTGCATCCTGACAAGACTTTCTGTTCCACAACTGTCTTTTCATCAGAGATTCTCGATTCATCGTCAACTGAAGCTTCGAATACATCAAAATTCAAATTGGTAGAGAAAGGATCATTATGTTCAATGTAGCCCTCTTCCAATATATATCACTGATTTCAATCTTGTACAGATCTATGGAGTCTCGCCATTCGCAGACTACCATTCCATCAAATCAATTTGAGCTTTTATCCAATTATTTGCACTCTTATTTGTTTCAATTCAACAAATGTTTTGCATGTTTTAATTGATAAAATGTCATTGTTTTAAACAAATAAAATTTTCAAATTGTTGTTTTAAACAAAGTGGACATTCACAATGATGAAAGGATACTTCAGAATTTCTCAGTGCTCTCCCAAGGGTGGCATGATTTCCAACAGAATAAGACATTTGTACATATTCCTGACATAGTTGTATCCTATTTCTCCAGATTGTTGTTAGGGTTGTTCCCCAAGCAGAGCTTCTGTGGAGGTTTTGTTCCCTAAGCAGAGTGTTTGTTAGGACTTTATGGTCCTCTTCAACAGTATTCTCTCCTCAGCATGGTTGCTTTCCTTTAGAAGATTCAGTGGTGGGTGGGTTGACATCCCGGTACTTCATCACTTTCCTCAGCACAGTCGCTAGCAGAATTGTTGATATGATACACTTTGTTTATGCTATATCTCCCAATTAGAGTGCTTGTTGAGGTGTTCACCTCTTATTCCTTCAGCAGAGCAGTGATCATTTTCCTTCTCAGCGGTTGTTGGTTTCCTCTTGGAAGGTTCAACATTTTGTGGTTGATCACCAGTTCTCCTCCTCATTCCCCAAGTGGAGCCACCAGTAGATTTGTGGTGATGGATTGTATCTGTGATGTTTCCCTACGGAATCCCCGCCAAAGTTGGTATCCTCGACAGAGTTGCTTTTGTGGCAGTTTCTGCCTATTGAAAATCTCTGTCTCCCCAGTTGGGTCGGTTGGTGATCTATCATCCATAGATTTGGTTGATTTCCTGTTGTTTTGATCCCCAGTAGAGTGGCTTGAGGCAGAATCTACTTGTGTGATCTATTTTTTTTCCTCAGTGGGTTTATCCCCAATGGAATGGCTGACATGTATTCCCAGTAGAGTTGCTTGTGCGGCTAGATTCTACTTGTGTGTTCTGTTCTCTTCAGCGGTTCCTGCTTGTGCAGTGAACTCTTGTTTCCCAGTTGATACTGAGGATCCCCTGCAGAAATCTCGGGATTTCTATATTTTTCCAACAGGTTTATTTTTGTGGCAGTTTCTGCCTATTGTGAACTTCTGTTCCCTAGTCGGGTTGATTGATGATCCATCACTCAGAGATTTTGTGATTTCTTTGATATCTCTGACCTCTTTGGCCTCCCAGCAGATCTTTGCTTTTCAGCATGTAGATCTCCGGCAGATTGGTTCTCCAGTTGGACTTCCTTGATTATCCTCTGGAAGTGTAGTACCGGGCGTTTGATTCCTGGGCCCGTTTGTGTTAGATATGTCTGTTCTGTCAGTATTCATCAAACATAAATCACGCATATTCATGCATACTTTCAACATTCAGATATTCATGATTGCATTTTTTGCCATATATCTTTTGTTTGTTGTCTCCTGTTAACGGTGATGCAGATCTCCCCAATAGATCTTCCCAAGCAGATGTCGGGTGTTTAATCTCTCAATATAGAGTCAACCCCATAAGCAGAAAGTGTTTGTATTTCCTTCTGCAATTCCCCACTGAGATATATCCTCGTGGATGACGGTTTCTTCCGTTTCCTCCCAACACATATATTGGGATGGATCTTCCTATTGAGTTATATCTTCATTAGGATGAGTTTTGATTCAGTTTGCCTTTTCGGTTTGATCCTGAATTGGCATTTGTCAACTGTTTCTTGTGCTTCCCTGTGGAATAAATGAATGAATTACCCAGTAACCGGCAATAATTCTTTTTATCCCCAGCGGAATCTTTTGGGCCTCTACCCTTATACCGGTAGTTATAAGTCCTAAGTTCCCTTTTCTTGGCAGAATTTGTAGTTATATACCTTTTATTCCTCAGGAAAGTTGTTGGTTTGCTACCCAGTACCCGGTAGTTGTAAATCCTGTTTACCTTTTTCCCTTTTATGGAATAGGTGTTTGTGAACATTCGTTGTTCTTCAGCAAGAGTCGTTGGTCTTCTACCCAGTAGTCGGTAGTCGTAAATCCTAGTTTTGCTTGCTCCTCAGCAGTTGGTGGTTTGTTATAAACCCTATTTTTGTTTCCCCGTGCGGAGTTGTGATTCTTTCATTCCCCACGCAGAAAGTTGTTGGTTTTCTACCCAGTATTCGGTAGATGTAAACCCTATCCTTTTATCCTTATCAGAGTTGTTGGCTACTACCCATTATTCGGTAGTTGTAAGTCCTATCTCTTTTCCCCTAGCAGAGGTAACGGTTGTGGTTCATTCTGGTTGATGGTGGATTTTGTGGTCTTCTACCCAGTATTCGGTAGTTGTAAATCCTATGTTGTTGTTGTCTCCCTAGCGGAGTCTGTGCTTTCTTGTGGATAATTGCCGTATGCTAGCAATTTTATCCTCAGCCAGAGTTTTTGGTCTTCTACCCCGTATTCGGTAGTTGTAAACCCTAATTTCTCCCTTTTGCAGAGTTAACCTTGTTGTTCATCCTAACCGATGATGGTTACTCTTTATGGTTATCTTCATCCAGTATTCGATGTTGATATTCCTCCTTGCTTTTGGGTAATTGCCGTATGCTAGCAATTGTTATCCCCAGCAAGTCTCGTGGATAATTGCTGGATGCTAGCAATTTTATCCTCAGCGGGTCCTTTCACCGTATGCCAGTGATTTGTGCCCTGGATCATTGATGTTTATCAATGCATCCCTGGTGAGTCCTCTTTCATTTACCCTTTTGCTTGGTAATGATTGTTGCTCCCTTTGATCGGTCATCTTGATATACCTGGTTTTGGTATCCCGATGCCTTTCTTTTCGGTTGATTTATCCTTTATTAACCCAGTAACCGGTTGTGGATAATCTTCCATGCGAGTATGTTATCCACGTTCTGACGGTAATGGATAATATATCTCATGCACTCTTTAGTCGAAGCCTGTTGTGTTTCCCAGTCGAGTAAGATTCGTGTCCCTTTGTGGAATCGGATATTCTTTGTTCTTCCTTTTCGAGTGTATTATTCACGTTCTGACGGTAATGAATAATATATCTCACTCACTCTTTGGTTGGAATCCTTTGTTGATTTTTTTCCAGCGGAGTAAGATTCGTATTCTTTGTAGAATCGAATATCCATCCTTTGATAAGTCTGTGTTTTGCTATCTTTAGGATGATGAGTGTTTTGGCATATATACCAATTCAGGTTTTCGGTTGGTCACCTATTATATACCCAGTAACCGGTATCTCTGGTGTCTCTTCCTTTTCGAGTATGTTATCTATGTTCTGACGGTAATAGATAATATATCTCATGCGAGTATACTACCCACGTTCTGACGGTAATGGATATCATATCTCGTAGCGGAGTCGAATGTCCATCCTGTAAGTCGATTTGCTTTTTCAAGCCCTCCTTTCGGATGATGAGTGTTTTGGCATATATACCAATTCACGCTTCGGTCGGTCACCTATTATATACCCAGTAGCCGGTATCCCCGGTGTTCCTTCCTTTCTGCTCCCTATTATGACCTTGGTCCCCTGTGGAGTCAGATTTTCCTGAGTTGATGTACCTTTTTCAGGTCTTTCTCAGATGTTTGGTTTATTGATATCTCTCACCCTTATACCGGTCTTAGATATTCATTCTTCCTGAGCTCGTTACACTTATACCGGTAACACCTCATTTCTTTGTTGCTTCTCCAGGAGAGTCTCTTTGTTAGACGTTCCCCCCATAGAGTTTCTGTAGTGATTCTTGCCCTTTGCTGTATTGGCATTTTCCCCAATATATGCAATTTTCCCCGGCAGGAAGGTTCTTTGTGAATCTTTTTTCCCCAGTCCGAGTCCGTATTTTCATCCGAGGTATCCTTCATGGATAGTTTGAGTTAGCTTGAGTCGTTCCATTAGATGTGTCTTCCTTTGGAATTCTTCTTTTCCCCAGTTTGAGTCCTTTACTCCCTAGTGAGGTCTCCAGTCCAGTCGTGTCCTGCTCACGCTGTGTCTAGTTCTTGTTTCCCTCAATTCAGAGTCGTGTCCTGCTCACATATTCTTTTCTTTTTTCTTATCCCCATGAGAGTCCTGTTAGAGTCTCTGTTCCTGGTGAGTGTATTACTCCGATGGATCGTCCTTTATTTGTGAACCGGTATTCCCCACAGATTTTGTTTGCATGCATACATTTGCATCATGAGGTCTCTCAGGGACCAAAATTTGTCTCATTACGGTTATTTAAGCCCATTCTACCGCGTCGAGATGAAGATTTCTAAACTTCACTTCTCCGGCTAGAATGACCTTAAATAGGGGCATCTGTAAGACCCCAATTTTGTCCCTAAGATCCCTCATGACATCATACCATAACATTTCATTGCCTCAAGGATCATTGGACACCTTGCTTCCTTCCCTGTGGGTGGGTCATCTTTCTTGAGTGGTTCTTGATCACCAAGCATTCATTTCATTTGTATATCATCGTTTTTCCTTTTATCACTAACCAAAAGTACAAAAATATGTCATCTAACCTTTGTCTTGCAGATGAAGCAATAACAGGTCAAGACAATCAAAGGCATCCATTGAGCAATAGATGGTGGCCATTCTTAAGAATTTGGACCCCATAATCATTCACAAGGGTTCATATGAACTATGATATCATTTTGAAGCAAAATCCCAAGTGGTAGGGGCTTGAATTTCTTCAGAACATCTCCCAGTCAACTAAAGACCTAAAAAGTCAACTACAAAGTCAAATATGGATTTGGAAGTGGGAAGTGATTAGAAATACTTCATTCATGTTCAAACAAGTCTCATTTGACATTTCAAACACTCACATTGAAGAATTTAAAGTCAGGTCAAAACTTTCCAAAAATAGAAAGTGACCTATAATTTGAATTTGCCAAAAATGGAAAGGTTTTAGCCCAACTTCAACTTGATATTTCATCATCAAGAAAGCTTCAAATGAAATTTTGTGGAACAAGAAAGTTGTAGATCTTTCTCTCCCATTTCCAAAAATTCCAAAATCATCAATTTCTCATATGTGGTTAAGGAGATATGATCAATACATGGCAAATTATGCATGGAACTTCAAATGGACATAATTTCTCAACCAAAGCTCCAAAATGGATGGCTCTTTTTGCATTTTTCTCCTTTTGACCTCTAGTTTCCAAATCATGCATTGCACTGCACAAATTATATTAATATGATCATTTGGAAATTCTTGGTTTTTTGGAGGGAAATCATAAAATTCAAAATTTGTGCATTGTTTGAACATTTTGCCATTGCCATTGATTCCAAAATGGGATTTTAAGTGAAAATGAACCAATTTCGTGCACTGTTCACACATGCACTCCATGCATAAGGGTGAAAAGCCAATTTGCACCTACACCTCATTTTTGGTTAATTTCATGAACAATTGGCTTAAGCATGATTAGAACATAATTAGCATTGCATATATAAACTAAAACCTAACTGTTTTCAGCATTAACATGAAAATTCAGATCTAGATCTCAAACTCTCAAAAAATTTTCTCTCGAACTTTCTTCAAAATTCTTCACATCCAAGCCATTTCCATTGCTTGATTCTTGATCATGAAGTGTTGTTGAGCAAGTTTGGATGCGGAACCAAGAGAAACAGTGCCAGATTGAAGCATACTCGAAGGTGGAAGCATTCATGGTGATTCTAAAATTTGCTGGATTCAGGTGTTGTTGAGCTTCCAATTCATCATCCATCACCTCAATAATCATTGTGGAGGAACTGTAAAGCATTGCCCAGGCCTGTAGCACGCGATTTCCAGTTCTTCTCTTCAAGAGGTTACAAATCGAACCTCTTATTTTTGAATTTCCTTGCCATGATGTTGTAGATCTAAGTATGCTGGTAATTCTGAGCTTTGAATCGTGCAAATTGGTGCTGTTTTGAGTGAGATATGATTATTTGAATTTTTGATGATGAACTTTTAATTTCTTCGATCCATGCGTGTTTTGATGTTGTTACATGAAATAATTATGGATCCTTGATGTATATGACATGTTGATTCAAATGTTATGCTTGATTGAGATTTCTGGAGACTTTTGTTTTTTTCTGGAAAATCCAGATGAAGATCATGATGATCTTCATCTTCAACCTTGAGTGTTCTTCATGACCAGGTTTTGCCACGGCCTTGCTTCGGTTTAGCTACGACTTTTTGAATTTAGCTACTAAACTTGTGGCGCGCTAGGGTTTGGATCAAACGGCATCGTTTTAAGTTGAGCGCGCCACTTTTGAATTCGCTTGTGGTTCGATTCCCAGCTATGGCGAAAATTCAAATGCCTTCTCATATTTTCCTTTTCCCTCCATTTCATACTACATGCTTCACATGTGTTTTTTTAATTTTTTTTCCATCTTTAAAAAATCATATCTATTTGAATATTAATCCAAAAATTACCAGGTTTTTTTCATTGTGTTTCTTTTTCTGTCTATTATTATTTGATCATTAATTTCAAAGTTGTGCTTGGCTGGATACTTTTTATTGCTAGAATGTTTGAACATGTATGCTTATTTGGCCTTGCCATGCTTATACCTTTGTGAAATGCTTGATTCTTATCCAATGAATGTGAAATTTTGCATGCTATAACTAGACTCATTGCTTGACATTGTGGCTTTGATTTGGTATTTTTCCTATGCACCATCTCTGTTTTATGATCATGCTAAGTTGGTGTGACAATTTGTGTCACACCTTTTGATGTTCAACTTATGTGATGAGTTTGCCATGCCAAATGATCTCCAATTGTCCTGTTTTTCTTGTGTGATGCATATTATAAATGTTGTGAATGATCATGAATTTTCTTGGAATTATTTGAATCCTTTTTGATTTAATTGAGATTTTTCATTCTGGTTGATCACATTTGAGCTTTTAAATTTCCTTGAACTTCAATTGATCATGAAATGCTTTTGGTTAATGATATTGATGTGAGACCTTTTGGAATGTTTCAAGATGTGTTTGAAGTTGATTCATGTTAAATTTCAGCTCCTGTTTTGAATTTTTTCTCCATCTTTGACCCTAGGCTTTGACCTAGTGGTTTGTTGCTTATGTTTGAGCTTTGATTTCAGGTTGAACATCCAAGTTGCATAGTTGATGATGCTCCATCACTTGAGTATTGATGTTTGCCTTTGATTACTAATCTTTGTGTGTTTTGTAGGTTGATGTTAACTCATTTGAGTTTGACTTTTGGCTTACACATTTTGTACATTGGGATTGTTGGTTGCTTATTGACTGTTGTTCGATTGTCTAAGTATTGTACTGATTGTTTGATGTTTCCACAGGTACATAAGTTGCTTTAAGTTCATTGTGAACTTTGCTTTGCTTGGTTGCTTAACCACTTAGGTATAATTTCTAATCTTCATGTAGTCTGGAAGACCTACAATTATTGGTAGGCACCTGTCTGAAGTCCTCCTTAAGAGGCAATGCTTGTGATTGTTTATCTTTTGTGCCAAGCACGTAAAGTCCTCTTATGAGGCAATTGGCAGATAAAAGAGATGTGTAATCCATCTCCTGCTACTCAGCGTTTCATCCACTTTGCTCACACAATATGTTGATGCATTATGGATAATAACCCAAGATCTTATAGAGTCCATTTGTGGAAAAGAGTTCCAACTTTCTGAACTCCCACACCTTCCATTGATCAAAGCTCTCCCTGACCAGGGATAAGAGCTATGAGGCACACCCCTCATCTACTTTTCATCTGCTTCACCCTAACTCTCAATGTTAGGGTTAAGAGCTCATAGTACCCCATTCCAGTGGGCTGTAAAGCCTAACCTTGCTTGAGCCTAATTGATTGTATATAGTGTGTGCTAATTGACTTGATTGTCTGCTTACTTGATTCATCTGTGCATATTTTCTTGAGTGTGCCTTTGTGCATTTATCATCATCACTTGTACATCATTTCATAAACTTTGCTTTATAGCATCTTGTTTTGTCCATGGAGGAGGCAAGCATAAGACCATTGATTGGTAGGTGTATCCTATGATATGGTAGGAGACTAGTATAAGTCCATTGATTGGCATCCGGTATCCATTGTTCATTTTGTTTTGGGAGACTAGTATAAGTCCATTGATTGGAATCTGGTATCCATGTTTCATTTTGTTTTGTGAGATTAGTGTAAGTCCATTGATTGGCATCTGGTATCATTTGTTCCTTTTGTTTTAGGAGATTGGTATAAGTCCATTGATTGGCATCCGGTATCCATTTGCTTTGCTCATTTGTATTTGCATTGTTGTCTTATTCCAAAGGAATCATTTGGATCATCTACCTATGATCTCAAGAGGTGAACATCTAAGAAGTTTTACTCCCTCACCCTCCCACCTTTTATTTCTTTAAACCTCCATTTGTATGTTAACCAAAACATGGAAATTATTGTGCAAGCATCTTCACTTCTTTTCAAATTAGAATTCTAGGCTTTAGGCCTTTGATTTTCCAAACTTCATTTTCATAATACTTCTTTTGAATTGAATTCTAATTATATCTTGACCACCTTTTTTGTGAATAAATCCTAATTGGTTAATTTCACTCATTCAATT